>NC_058080.1:451599081-451781094 GCF_014858855.1 Bufo gargarizans
AGCCAGCAATAATATGCTTGCAAGAAACGCATATAACCAAACAATCTATACATGTACTGCAAAAGCCGTGGTTGGGATATTCGGTGCATTCCATCTTCTCCTCACATTCCAGGGGAGTTAGTATCCTGGTCCATAAAAATATCAAATTTGAATGCCTTAGGGAATGTGTGGATGAGGAGGGAAGGTTTATAGGGGTACATTGTGTGGTCCAAGGGATGAGAATGGTGTTGGCGACAATCTATATACCCCCACCATTTTCCTCGGTACCTTTGAGAAAGCTTCTGGGTTTTATGGCAGAATATTCTGAGCTTCCAATGCTAATAGTGGGAGACTTTAATAACGTGCTCAATAGCTCGCTTGATAGATGCCAGGTCACAACTAGTGACGGTAGTACTGGTGAAACTAAGTTCGCGAGACTACTGAGGGAAGTAGGTCTGACGGACATATGGAGGGAGACCCACCCCCTGGACAGGAAATACTCGTGTTGCTCCTCGACCTATGGCTCCCTATCGCGTATAGATATGGGTTTGGTGAATGCTCCCATGTTTCCACTTGTACGGAACTCAGAGTATCTTGCGAGGACCCTATCAGACCACTCCATATTTAGTGTCGCCCTTGAAATTTCTGAGACAGCCAGACCGGGGGCAAAATACTGGCGTTTGAACGCTTTCTGGTTAACACTGATGGGTGATACGTCTGATACGCTTCAATCCCTTAGGGAATACTTCCACCTAAATGAGGGAACTGCATCTCCGATAGTTGTTTGGGAGGCAATGAAGGCCTTCCTCAGGGGCTCCCTAATTAAATCAGTCAGTCGGATTAAATCTAAATCTAGAGAGCTCGATTTACAAAAACATGTGAATATGATGCGGCTCTTCTACAAACAACAATTTTTCGCAGAAGGGGAAAGTGTCGACATATGCTCTCGATTATAGCGAAAGCTCAGCAAGGTTCGCAATGTATTACTGGCCTGATAGATTCCAATGGCATCTTGAGGCGTGATACTGAGAACATCTTAAATATACAAAATAATTTTTATTCCTCTCTGTATACTTCTAAGGTGTCATGTTCAGATGAGGAGATTGACACCTTTTTGAATACGTTGGATCTTCCTAAGTTGTCAAGGGAGGATAGCATGCGGTTAGAGGAGCTGATTGAGTTGGAAGAAATGAGGGCGGCATTGGGTGCTATGGCTAATGACAAAGCGCCAGGATTGGATGGGCTTCCAGCGGAAGTATATAAAACCTTTGCGGAAGTACTGCTCCCGGAACTTTTGAAGGTACTTAATTATTACAAGGAAAGGGGGGTGTTGCCTCTGTCTATGCAGGAGGCGCTCATAGTCGTCATTCCTAAGCCGGACAAGGATCACTCTCTCCCTGACTCATATAGACCGATCTCTTTGCTCTCCACCGACGTTAAGTTGCTTGCGAAGGTATTGGCCACGCGTCTATCTAAAGTAATTTTGTCTATCATACACTCTGACCAGACTGGCTTCATGCCTCAGAAATCTACGTCAATTAATATAAGAAGAGTGTTTGCCAGTATTCAACTCCCAGCGGAAAATGTTGGAGATTTCTTTCTTTAGACGAGGCCAAGGCCTTTGACAGCATTGAATGGCGATTCCTGTGGAGAGTTTTGGTGCATATGGGATTTGGAGATGAGTACATATCCTGGGTCCGGGTGTTGTATTCTAGTCCTAAAGCATGTATTAGGGCGAATGGTGGGGTGTCCCCCAAGTTCTGTCTGGGCCAGGGCACTAGACAGGGGTGCCCGTTGTCGCCTCTGCTATTTGCAGTTGCGATTGAGCCTCTAGCTGCAGCGATTCGCAGGTCTTTAGACATTCGGGGGTTCCAATATGGGACAGTTAACAATAAAGTGGCGATGTATGCAGACGACACTTTGCTCTTTTTAGGGGACACTGGTCCATCCCTGGCAGCGGCTATGACAATTATTGATTGCTTTGGTGCCCTGTCGGGTCTGACTATAAATTGGGGAAAGTCGGCAATTATGCTGCTTGACGGGCAAGCGCAGTCGCAGATTGTGCGAGAAAGGAATATTCCGTGCGTAGTATCCTTTAAGTACTTAGGTATACGTGTATCCCCCAGACTTCGGGACTTTGAGCGCCTTAACTTTGACCCGTTGGTTATTAAGTTTAGGAGTAAAGTTAGGGCGTGGTGTAAACTATATCGGTGGCGGGAAGAGCAAACCTTATTAAAATGGTGTTGATGCCCCAGTTACTTTATATTTTGCATAATTCCCCGGTCTGGCTGTCAAAGTCTAAATTTGATCAGATTAATGCTATTTTCAGGGAGCTCATCTGGCGCAAGGGTCAACCGAGAATTAAACTTGAAACGCTGTAATATCCTAAAATGGAAGGGGGCCTTGCAATACCGAACCCTTGGGTATATTTCCTAGCTACACAATGCCAGCACTTTAAAGGGTGGACGGACCCGGAGCCGAGTGAGGTGACATGTCAGTTGTTTACTCATTACTTGTCATCTAGTGACCTAATGTTACTCCTGGAGACTAGAGGTGTCGGGAAGAGTGATCCGATGGGGGATCTGGGGTATTTGATGCAGTGTACATGGAACAGGGTTAAGCAGCTAAGGGGAATTGTTGGCAATACGGAATATACTCCACTGTGGGGCAATCCTGCGCTGACAGAGTTCCTTTCTTTGACTGATTTCGGAGCATGGAAAAGAAAGGGAATCCTGAGATTAGGCCACCTTCTGGAAAAAAATTAAATTATTTGTATCACAAAATTTCTATAAATTAACATACTGCCTTGATGGCGAGGAAGGTCCCTGATAAGGATGGGCTGAGTATTGTGAGGGTCCAGCTTGATTTGTAGCTTGGCCCTCATAAGAAGTCCCTGAATATTGGCTCTGGGAAGGAGCCCTAGAATATTGGGCCTGGGAAGGGGGGCCAGAATATTGGCTCTGGGAAGGAGCCCTAGAATATTGGGCCTGGGAAGGGGGGCCAGAATATTGGCTCTGGGAAGGAGCCCTTGAATATTGGGCCTGGGAAGGGGGCCCAAAGCATTGTGGTGGCCCAGCTTGACTGGGCGAGAGTCCCGGAGGACCATAGCTGGGTTCACCCTGAATCTGGGGCACATATGGCGCAATTGGGGGGCCATAATGATCCCTTGGGGGGGGGGGGCATTTGTTGGTGGTCCTGTAATGGCTGGGAAACTGTTGGGTTGTTGGGGACAAATAGTTGCCCATAGCGGCGCAGATTTCCCAATGCGTCATGCATTACAGAGGGAACGGTTAGGGAATTTGCTAGTCTCAGAACGATCTCGAGCAAAGTTCTCGTTCTTAATAATCGTTCTGGAGATAGCTGCCGCATATAATGGGCCAGACTACGGGCAAACATATCATGATGATCCTCCTGCCGGGCCCTAGATTAATAATCCAGAACTTGGACATTAATGTTGGACTCGGCAGGAGGATTTGCCCGTCGTCTGGACCTGCTGGGTAGAGCCAGAAGGGGGGGGGGAATCAGCTCCCGATGCTTCAGGAGGCTCGGAAGGTGCTGGTCTGGGTCCAGGAAGAGTCTCCTGCTGGGCAGCTGTCGTCTCCTCCTCACAAGCGCTCGACAGTTGTGGAGCCAAATCATCACCTTCCTCCTCTAGGTTGTCCTCCGTTCTACAAAATGAATAAAATACATATACATGACGATTAAAAATAATCCTTGCACATATTCCTGTCATAAGCTACACAAACTACATTTGTCACATAGTACTAACTGGTCCAACAAACAGGGGCATCATTATGTCAAAACATTCGGGGCTTGTGCCCCAGATGTTTTGTCCACTGCCCTAAATGTTATGCTGGATTGCTGATAGCATTTTTTGGGCATATTCCAGGGACTTTTTATTTTGATTGGAACTGGGCAACCCCACAGATCACCCCCCACCCCCCCTTGTACTTGTTCCGCTACTTATCTGCTGCGCCGGCATGAGTTCAGTCACTTCTGTGGCATCGGTGCTCAATCCCGTCCTGCGATTGAGCACCGATGCCACCAAAGTGACTGAACTCATGCCGGCGCAGCAGATAAGTAGCGGAACAAATACAAACCGGATTCCCAAAAAGTTGGGACACTAAACAAATTGTGAATAAAAACTGAATGCAATGATGTGGAGATGGCAAATGTCAATATTTTATTTGTAATAGAACGTAGATGACAGATCAAACGTTTAATCCGAGTAAATGTATCATTTTAAAGGAAAAATATGTTGATTCAAATTTTCACGGTGTCAACAAATCCCAAAAAAGTTGGGACAAGTAGCAATAAGAGGCTGGAAAAAGTAAATTTGAGCATAACGAAGAGCTGGAAGACCAATTAACACTAATTAGGTCAATTGGCAACATGATTGGGTATAAAAAGAGCTTCTCAGAGTGGCAGTGTCTCTCAGAAGCCAAGATGGGTAGAGGATCACCAATTCCCACAATGTTGCGCAGAAAGATAGTGGAGCAATATCAGAAAGGTGTTACCCAGCTAAAAATTGCAAAGACTTTGCCTCTATCAGCATCAACTCTGCATAACATCATCCGAAGATTCAGAGAATCTGGAACAATCTCTGTGCGTAAGGGTCAAGGCCGTAAAACCATACTGATGCCCGTGATCTCTGGGCCCTTAAACGACACTGCACCACAAACAGGAATGCTACTGTAAAGGAAGTCACAGAATGGGCTCAGGAATACTTCCAGAAACCATTGTCAGTGAACACAATCCACCGTGCCATCCGCCGTTGCCAGCTGAAACTCTACAGTGCAAAGAAGAAGCCATTTCTAAGAAAGATCCACAAGCTCAGACGTTTTCACTGGGCCAGGGATCATTTAAAATGGAGTGTGGCAAAATGGAAGACTGTTCTGTGGTCAGACGAGTTACGATTCAAAGTTCTTTTTGGAAATATGGGACGCTATGTCATCCGGACCAAAGAGGACAAGGACAACCCAAGTTGTTATCAACGCTCAGTTCAGAAGCCTGCATCTCTGATGGTATGGGGTTGCATGAGTGCGTGTGGCATGGGCAGCTTGCATGTCTGGAAAGGTACCATCAATGCAGAAAAATATATTCAGGTTCTAGAACAACATATGCTCCCATCCAGACGTCATCTCTTTCAGGGAAGACCCTGCATTTTTCAACAAGATAATGCCAGACCACATTCTGCATCAATCACAACATCATGGCTGCGTAGGAGAAGGATCAGGGTACTGAAATGGCCAGTCTGCAGTCCAGATCTGTCACCACCAGACATCTGAGAAGCTCTGACAGATGCCTTTCAGAATCTCCTCCTTGAGCTTCCTTTGTTTTGCTTTCAGTTCCTCATCTCGTTAGCCTCTCTCAGCTGTCATGTAGTTGGACTGATTGCATCCCTTTAAATTCCTCCCCATAGTGCATCAGTGTGCGGTTTATATTTCTTCCTGGAGTGTGTGTGCATGCTGATCCTACTTCCCAGTCTTCTACAAGATAAGTGTTGTGCATTCTTTTGTGTTTTTCTGTTTGCTGGATCCCAGGTGACCCTGACTCCCTCCGTATCTAGTGTAGGGAGCCGGTGGTCGTGTCCCCTCACTATTATAGGGTGTTCAGGTGTTATACAGTCGAGGTACGAGGATATGCGATTATCTACCATTGGGATTATTGCATAGGCTGAGCAGTAAGGGAGAGAGCCAGGTCTGATGCAGGGGTCTCCCTTTTGTTCCTTAGTTTTGGATCCAGTGAGTCGTATATTCATTTTGTGTTGTCTTGTTTCCTGTACACCTTCCGTGACATTATAAACCGCCAAAACCGTCTCAAGCATGGATCTGGTTTCACTTTTGACTGAACGCTTTCAGGGTCTTTCATTGGAGGTAGCAGATCTCCGTAAGACTCTTTCTCATTTTCTCATGACCGATTCAGCTTGCGTTCATGGAGTTTGTTCTGAGCCTAAGATCTCGCTCCCGGATACGTTCTCCGGGGGTAGTGAGAATTTTGTGCGTTTTAGAGAGGCTTGCAAACTCCATTTTCGCCTTCTTCCCAGTTTCTCTGGTGATGAGGAATGGAGGGTGGGGATCATTATATCGCTGCTCAGGGGTAACACTCAGTCGTGGGCCTTTTCGCTGCCGATGGTGTTGTGCCTTTTCATAGGTAAATGCATTGATATCCAATTTATTTTAGTCAAGATGAATGTGCATTACCTTTAAGAGCCATGCTCGACTATAGTTGACAATTTTGTATGTCTTGAGTAGGCCAAATTAAGGTCGTACAAAGGTTTCTGCTTTTTAGTGTTATTCTTCTCATGAATGTACCAGTCTGAGAAGAATACTCCTTGTCTACTCTAAAATTTATGACAGGAGGTAAAGATAAGCTCTATGCAGCTGGTGATAATTACCTATACAATTAGGCATTTATCAATGAAGCAAATATATAATATTCATGTATTCATTTAATGAACCTTAGTCCTTAGCATAAGACAATCAGTAGAACATATAATATATATTATACTGTTATATGTGATGAAGACAACATGTATCCAGTATATTATATATATTTCTCATTAGGAGAATATTTGTCTCTAAAAGAGTGTCTGTGAAGATGTGTGTTTTGTAACAATTATTCACCTCTTTGGTATGAGAGGAGGTACTGATATCTCTGAGAAAACAAAGCCAGTGAAGTTATTTACGATACACAAATAAACAGTGTGAAAAACATTCCGAGAGACGCCTAGAGCTACAAGTGTCAGAGTTAATCCCTATAGCCTTGAATTAAAGCTTTTAAGGTCAAAATGTATATTATACCTTTATTCAGACTTACAGAAGTTAACCCTTTATACTATGATGCAAATAGCTTACACAGCAGTGCCACCTAGGTATGAGTAGGTGACATTACAACAGTAGCAAAAGTGCATTCTGGGTAAGGTTATGATGTCATTTCTTATCAATAGTCACGCCCATCCGATTATGATTGGAAACTTCCAAACTAGGAAGGTGTGTCTAACTGATAAGTTTGTGTTCATAAACCATACACAGGGGAGAGAAAAGGACAGAAAAAAGACACACACAAGAAAGAGGAGAGGAGAGAGGAGAAGTTGAGCTCTCTAGAGGCGTCTATCAGGATGAAAGCCATGGTTAGATGCGCTATGATGGACCACTCAGCTTTCCTAGGAGCAGAAGTGAGATTTCTACTAGGACTTGGTAAGAGACACAGAAAATTATATTTAATTTTATTAAGACTAATTTGATAGTGTGGGTGAAATTATACCATCTAGATTGGCGAATAAATAAATAAATTAATTAATTAATCATCTCCATTTTGAGATGTAATCTTAGGATATTGTGAGACTTCATTCTACCTGCAGAAGAATTAAGACTCATAATCTAGCAAAGCATTAAATGATTGCTTTTTTATATATATATATATATATATATATATATATATATATATATCTTGATAGAACATTCTTCGCCAAGCTAATTGATGGATTCCCACAGGAAAGACATATTTCAAAGTCCTTCCCATTTAAGATATGATCTAGCAATGATCCTAGATGCCTGTTTTTTTGTCTTAATAGTCTTACCAAAGTCATATGTGTGAAAATAGTCCAGGATGGGGCGGAAGGATACAGTTATCTCTTCTAAGTTATATCCTTGAATGGATTTGCCCATGCCTGAAGTCATGTGATGTGTAGTTGGTTAGAGGGGGTGGAATGTATTTAGCATTCCATATTGATGTCTAGGATTAGACATGCCTGTCCTGATATCATGAGGCTTTCTCTGAACAGAAGTGATGTATATAAATTATGTTCATATTTTTGATATCCTAACCTAATAATAGCTTGGTTATAATGTGACAAGTTATTTCCACTCACATGTATTGTTAAGCTTGTAATGCTTTATATCAATGCTATATATATTCATTTGCATGTTTCATTGTATTTATTTACTTATATATGTTTATAACCTTGTAACCAATAAATCTGCATATTTTTATAATACCTGTGTATTGTTGTGTAATGTAGGATTACATGTTTTATCATTAACGTCATCTCACGTCAAAAGAACTTATTTATCTGAGGAAATAGTCGGACTCAGATGTGAATTGTATCAATTAGGTTGTCTACAATTCACCAGGTCATGATTTTAAGAATTTATGACAAATTTTATAAAAAAATTTTTTTTTATGGTTAATAATTTTTATGACCATAATTAATAATTCTTAATTGAATTATTACCACCCGACATAAATGGAGGCCCCAGCGAGATTTGATTGATGAGATTACATATTAATGATAAATTGTCATGTATATTGTTGCTGGCATTAGAATGCTACAGCCAGATCACTTTTATAACCCTTAGAAGGGCGTGGTCTATACATAGTCAAAATTATTGTCCTGGTACTGAAGGGTTAAGCCCGTACCAGAACCGCAGATGAGTTGTTGCAGTAAAGTGTTATTACACGAATGCAATGAGTGCATGACATGTAAATCAACTCAGGAGTTGTTTGTCTATGCTAAACACAATTGATGTTTTTGTATCGCCAGAAATTAATAGAAAATTGTCCCAAGATAGGGAACAGATGTAGGTCTCATTAGCCTAGGCGGTACAGGGTCCGGTTCTAGTCCTTTGTTTGACTCAGGAACCTTCCTATTAATTCCTGGCCAGTTGACTCCCATAGTTGGAGATTTACCCCCATATACAGGGAGGTTGAGTTTAGTAGCTCAGGGCGTTACAGGATAATAGAGGAACTTTATACATAAAGTCTGACCCAATGTTATTGATAAATAGAATCTATAAGAGAACAGTTTTAAACAGGTTAATTGCTATGTATGCTAATGTAACCATACTTTCTTATAGGATCCTAATGTATAATTTGCAATTGCTACAGATATGATAATCCCCAAAGGGGGGAATTGTTTCATCTATCTCTGATTAATCGTTTCAGATTTTATATTTTATTTGTTTGTGATATATAATTATTTTTTTAAGCAGAGTATCTAGAACCTGTGAATTTATTTTAAGTAGTGAAAAGCGCAAAACTGTATTTAAATAGCTCTGTTAACTAACCCTAATTGCCTTAAAAAGTCTCCTAAGGGAGGGGGTCACAGAGCTGTGTCATGTATACAATCAGTTTTCCTGCAGATGCTGTATGTCCCAAAATTTTGCCCACCATCTTAAAGATGGGAGGGGGGAAGGAGCACATTCCTAAGTTTAGATGCATGTCAGTGAAAAGGTCAGAGGTTGCAGAGCTGCGCTGTGAGCTGATTTCTTAAGTCAGACTAATGGAAAGGAAGAGTAAGATTCTCCCAACTCCATTGAATGTAAATTCCTTATCTCATGAAGTGAATAAAGAGTATAGAAAAAGTTGTTTAATACTTTGCTGAGATAGAAATGTCCAGTAAACGAAGCAAACTGCTTCATTAAATTAATAGTTATAGCAAGTCAATAAATGATTAATGATATTGATTACTAATCAAATTTTTCCACAGGATCATTAACATGATGTTTGTGTAGAGTTTTATTTCAGGGCTAAAAACGCCAAGAGCTGTACTGAGATTGAAAAAAGCAAAAATTTGAAGATGAAGACACATCATAAATTTCATATGATTGGTGATGGTATCGTATGACTGAAGAGAGACTGAACAGTTATACTAACCATATTGTTTGTCTATCAATTGTGACTAACTAGTCGTCACTGTATTCCATGTAGAGATATGGACGCATATATATATTACTCTGTTTTGAGGTAATCTCAAAGTATTGATTGGGTTATTATCCTAAAAAAATTATAAATAGGCATAACACCTAAGGCTGCATTTGCCTACCAGATGAAGAATAGTTATATCTATTCATGATGCCCTGTAGTTTGTTTTTCTTTGGGGAAAAAAAAACATAAAAGTCCTCAACTAGCTGCTGGCTAAAGTATGACTTAAGTCAAAGGCCTAAAATAGGCAGGTATCTGTTTGATAAAGTTTTGCTGTGTTGTTGCTCATACTGTCTGTTGTTTTCTTAAGTTTAGATGATGGCCCGAGATGGGATCATGTGTTGATGGAAGGACAGATGGCGGAATCCTAAAAGTCTTTGTATCCGGAACCAAGAGAACCTGAGGTCAAGGCTATCCGAGACGCAAGAGACGTCCAATCGGAGCCAACCCAGATGTATCCAAGATGTATCCAGGAGGGACAAGTGGGCAGAGCCCGAGGAGATTCGACAGCCGCTGCAAAAGTACATCACACCAATGCAACATGACAAAGTATTCGAGATCGCAGACATGAAGATATGATGCCAAGCACCGCTCGCTAAATCGAGTTGCCAAGTTGCTGACAAGCCAGGAAGCTATTACTTCCAGTTTTTCATTTTAGCAGCAACATTATTAAGTTAGAGGACCAAAGGAAGATCTTAACTAGAGACACGTTTCCAGAAAGTCCAGAAAATGACCGAAACGTCTTTCTCTCTACAGTGATCATAAAAGAAAAAAAAAAAAACAATTGTATAATATGCGTTCTATGAACCAACGTGTTTATCAATAATGCAAGAAATGTAACCTACTTGTAGTTTAACTAATCATAAAGTTTGTGCGTTAGATTTCTGTCGTAAAAGTACACACAAAATTGTGATACATTTATTCCAAGGTAAAACTTGCGTTCCCTAATCTTTAGAAGAAGACATATGAAAAGCCCTTTATTGCATTTCAGCCTATTCAACCTTCTAATAACGAAATTGAATATGCTGAAAAGGGGGGATTTGTTGTGCCTTTTCATAGGTAAATGCATTGATATCCAATTTATTTTAGTCAAGATGAATGTGCATTACCTTTAAGAGCCATGCTCGACTATAGTTGACAATTTTGTATGTCTTGAGTAGGCCAAATTAAGGTCGTACAAAGGTTTCTGCTTTTTAGTGTTATTCTTCTCATGAATGTACCAGTCTGAGAAGAATACTCATTGTCTACTCTTAAATTTATAACAGGAGGTAAAGATAAGCTCTATGCAGCTGGTGATAATTACCTATACAATTAGGCATTTATCAATGAAGCAAATATATAATATTCATGTATTCATTTAATGAGCCTTAGTCCTTAGCATAAGACAATCAGTAGAACATATAATATATATTATACTGTTATATGTGATGAAGACAACATGTATCCAGTATATTATATATATTTCTCATTAGGAGAATATTTGTCTCTAAAAGAGTGTCTGTGAAGATGTGTGTTTTGTAACAATTATTCACCTCTTTGGTATGAGAGGAGGTACTGATATCTCTGAGAAAACAAAGCCAGTGAAGTTATTTACGATACACAAATAAACAGTGTGAAAAACATTCCGAGAGACGCCTAGAGGTCTGTCTCTAATTGCTACAAGTGTCAGAGTTAATCCCTATAGCCTTGAATTAAAGCTTTTAAGGTCAAAATGTATATTATACCTTTATTCAGACTTACAGAAGTTAACCCTTTATACTATGATGCAAATAGCTTACACAGCAGTGCCACCTAGGTATGAGTAGGTGACATTACAACAGTAGCAAAAGTGCATTCTGGGTAAGGTTATGATGTAATTTCTTATCAATAGTCACGCCCATCCGATTATGATTGGAAACTTCCAAACTAGGAAGGTGTGTCTAACTGATAAGTTTGTGTTCATAAACCATACACAGGGGGGAGAAAAGGACAGAAAAAAGACACACACAAGAAAGAGGAGAGGAGAGAGGAGAAGTTGAGCTCTCTAGAGGCTTCTATCAGGATGAAAGCCATGGTTAGATGCGCTATGATGGACCACCCAGCTTTCCTAGGAGCAGAAGTGAGATTTCTACTAGGACTTGGTAAGAGACACAGAAAATTATATTTCATTTTATTAAGACTAATTTGATAGTGTGGGTGAAATTATACCATCTAGATTGGCGAATAAATAAATAAATAAATTAATTAATCATCTCCATTTTGAGATGTAATCTTAGGATATTGTGAGACTTCATTCTACCTGCAGAAGAATTAAGACTCATAATCTAGCAAAGCATTAAATGATTGCTTTTATATATATATATATATATATATATATATATCTTGATAGAACATTCTTCGCCAAGCTAATTGATGGATTCCCACAGGAAAGACATATTTCAAAGTCCTTCCCATTTAAGATATGATCTAGCAATGATCCTAGATCCCTGTTTTTTTGTCTTAATAGTCTTACCAAAGTCATATGTGTGAAAATAGTCCAGGATGGGGCGGAAGGATACAGTTATCTCTTCTAAGTTATATCCTTGAATGGATTTGCCCATGCCTGAAGTCATGTGATGTGTAGTTGGTTAGAGGGGGTGGAATGTATTTAGCATTCCATATTGATGTCTAGGATTAGACATGCCCGTCCTGATATCATGAGGCTTTCTCTGAACAGAAGTGATGTATATAAATTATGTTCATATTTTTGATATCCTAACCTAATAATAGCTTGGTTATAATGTGACAAGTTATTTCCACTCACATGTATTGTTAAGCTTGTAATGCTTTATATCAATGCTATATATATTCATTTGCATGTTTCATTGTATTTATTTACTTATATATGTTTATAACCTTGTAACCAATAAATCTGCATATTTTTATAATACCTGTGTATTGTTGTGTAATGTAGGATTACATGTTTTATCATTAACGTCATCTCACGTCAAAAGAACTTATTTATCTGAGGAAATAGTCGGACTCAGATGTGAATTGTATCAATTAGGTTGTCTACAATTGACCAGGTCATGATTTTAAGAATTTATGACAAATTTTATAAATTTTTTTTTTTTTTTATGGTTAATAATTTTTATGACCATAATTAATAATTCTTAATTGAATTATTACCACCCGACAATGGGGGCACGGCCCCTCCGTTCAGTGGATGAATTCTTTTTAGCCCTGGGTCAGATATATGATGATCCGGATCGTATTGCTTTGGCTGAGTCTAGACTATGTCTGTTATGCCAGGGTAAACAATCCGCAGAGATATACTGCTCAGAATTTCGGAGATGGGCAGCTGATACTGGTTGGAATGATGCTGCACTCCGAAGTCAATTTTGCCATGGTCTTTCAGAGGGATTGAAAGATGCATTTGCCTTTCATGAGAGGCCTACCTCCTTGGACTCTGCCATGTCTCGGGCCGTTTGTATTGACAGGCGTCTTAGAGAGAGAGGAGAGATCACTCCTTCCTGTCATACTCAATCCCAGGACAGTGCAGTGGTCTCATTCAGTGCGCAGGGGTCTCAGTCGCTGTCAACCCCCTCTGAGCAGGAGCCCATGCAGCTGGGGTTGATTGCCTCTGACAATAGAAGATTCAGCCCGCATAGGAAGGTTTGTTTTTGTTGTGGAGGTATAAATCATTTGGCAAATGTTTGTCCCTCTAGGAGATTCAGACAGTCTTTTGAGAATAATAAAGAAACAAAAAGGAAAAAATCCTTTAAAAATGTTTCATCTGTTAACATTGGCAGGGTTGAGGCGGAAATTGAAGGTTTTCCGTTTGCTTGTAGTTCCCGTTTTGTCCTGCCTGCCAGGGTGGCGCTAGAGAGCAAGAACATTTTTTGTGAGATTTTTGTAGATAGTGGAGCAGCTGTCAATCTCATTGATAATCAATTTGCGATAACTCATGGTTTCCAGGTATGCACTTTGGGAAAGGATATTCCTGTTTTTGCTATTGATTCCGCTCCACTTTCTCAGAAATCATTAAAGGGCATAGTTCACAATATCCGTTTAATTGTGAGTGATGCTCATGTTGAGGATGTGTCATGTTTCGTCCTTAGCGGATTGCCTACTCCTCTAGTGTTGGGGCTACCCAGGCTCACTAAACATAACCCCACCATTGATTGGCAAGCGAAGCAAATAAATGGTTGGAGTGACTTTTGCAGAGAGAATTGCCTCACGACATCTGTTTCTGAGATTTCTACTAAGACTGTACCTTCTTTTCTCTCTGAATTTTCGGATGTCTTCTCTGAGAGCGGAGTTCAGGATTTGCCCCCGCACAGGGAGTACGATTGCCCTATTAATCTCATCCCAGGCTCCAAGCTGCCTAAATCTCGTTTATACAATCTCTCCCAACCTGAAAGGGTCGCTATGCGTGCTTATATCTCTGAGAGTCTGAGAAAAGGACACATACGACCCTTGAAGTCACCTGTTGCCGCTGGTTTTTTCTTTGTTAAGAAAAAAGATGGTTCTTTAAGACCTTGTCTGGATTTCAGGGAGCTGAACAGTATCACAATTCGTGACCCTTATCCGCTTCCTCTGATCCCGGACCTGTTTAACCAGATTGTTGGGGCTAAAGTTTTTTCCAAATTAGATCTAAGAGGGGCATACAACCTGGTCAGGGTCAGAGAAGGAGACGAATGGAAGACGGCCTTCAATACCCCTGAGGGCCATTTTGAGAATTTGGTTATGCCTTTTGGTTTGATGAATGCTCCAGCCGTTTTTCAGCATTTTGTGAACAGCATTTTTTATCATTTAATGGGGAAATTTGTATTAGTGTATTTGGATGACATTTTGATTTTTTCTCCTGATTTCAAAACTCATAAGGAACACTTACGTCAGGTCTTGCTCATCCTGCGGGAGAATAAATTGTACGCGAAACTGGAAAAATGTGTGTTTGCGGTTCCAGAAATTAAATTTCTGGGGTTTCTTCTCTCCGCTTCTGGTTTTCGCATGGACCCCGAGAAGGTCCGCGCTGTGCTTGAGTGGGAGCTTCCTGAAAATCAGAAGGCGCTGATGCGTTTTTTGGGCTTTGCCAATTATTACAGGAAGTTTATTTTGAATTATTCCTCTGTTGTTAAACCACTCACTGATATGACTAGAAAGGGGGTAGATTTTTCTTCCTGGTCGGTAGAGGCGCGTAAGGCCTTTTCTGATATCAAGGAGAGTTTTGCTTCCGCTCCCATCTTGGTACAACCTGATATTTCTATACCCTTCATAGTTGAGGTTGATGCTTCTGAGGTGGGTGTGGTCTTGTCTCAAGGTTCCTCTCCTGCCAAATGGCGACCGTGTGCCTTTTTCTCGAAGAAACTCTCCTCTGCAGAGAGAAATTACGATGTGGGAGATAGGGAGTTGTTGGCCATCAAGTTGGCTTTTGAGGAATGGCGCCATTGGCTAGAGGGAGCCAGACACCCTATTACCGTGTTTACTGACCATAAAAATCTGGCCTACTTGGAGTCAGCTAAGCGTCTGAACCAGAGACAGGCCAGATGGTCTTTGCTCTTTTCAAGGTTTAATTTTGTTGTCACGTTCCGCCCTGGGGTTAAGAATGTGAAGGCAGATGCCCTGTCACGTTGTTTTCCGGGAGGTGGGAATTTTGAAGACCCGGGTCCCATTTTGGCTGAAGGTGTGGTGGTCTCTGCTCTTTTTCCTGAATTGGAGGCAGAGGTGCAGGCAGCCCAGTCAGAGGCTCCTGATCTTTGTCCTCCTGGGAGGTTGTTTGTGCCTCTCGCTTTAAGACACAAGATTTTTAAGGAACACCACGATACGGTCCTTGCTGGGCACCCGGGGGCAAGAGCCACAGTGGATCTCATCGCTCGGAGATTCTGATGGCCGGCGCTTCGTAAGTCGGTTGAGGGTTTTGTGGCAGCCTGCGAGACCTGCGCTCGTGCCAAAGTCCCTCATTCACGGCCATCAGGTCCTCTCCTTCCCTTACCCATTCCTTCCCGTCCTTGGACACATCTGTCCATGGACTTCATTACGGACCTGCCTCGTTCCTCGGGGAAGACTGTGATTCTGGTGGTGGTGGACCGTTTTAGCAAAATGGTGCATTTCATCCCTTTTCCTGGCTTGCCCAATGCTAAGACGCTGGCACAGGCATTTATTGATCACATTGTCAAATTGCAAGGTTTTCCTTCAGACATAGTCTCTGATAGGGGCACGCAGTTTGTTTCCAGATTCTGGAAGGCTTTCTGTTCTCGCTTGAGGGTTCGGTTGTCATTCTCTTCTGCTTTCCACCCGCAGTCGAATAGCCAGACAGAGCGCGTCAATCAGAATCTGGAGACATATCTGCGCTGTTTTGTGGCGGAGAATCAGGAGGATTGGTGTTCTTTTTTGTCCCTTGCTGAGTTTGCTTTAAATAACCGTCGTCAGGAGTCCTGTGATAAGTCACCATTTTTTGGTGCATATGGGTTTCATCCGCAGTTTGGGACATTCTCGGGAGAGGGGTCTTCTGGTTTACCTAATGAGGACAGATTCTCCTCGTCTTTGTCATCTATTTGGCAAAAGATTCAGGATAATCTAAAGAGCATGAGTGAGAGATATAAGCGTGTGGCAGATAAGAGACGTGTGCCTGGTCCGGACCTGAATGTTGGTGATCTGGTGTGGTTGTCTACTAAGAATATCAAATTGAAGGTTCCCTCCTGGAAGTTGGGTCCTAAGTTTATTGGGCCTTACAAAATCTTGTCTTGTCATCAATCCTGTTGCCTACCGTCTTGATCTTCCTCAGACTTGGAAGATCCATAATGTTTTTCCTAAGTCCTTATTAAAACCTTATGTCCAACCCATTGTACCCTCGTCTTTGCCTCCTCCTCCGATTATGGTTGATGGAAATCTTGAATTTCAGGTCTCTAGGATTGTGGATTCTCGTGTTGTCCGCGGTTCTCTCCAGTACCTCGTTCATTGGGAGGGTTATGGTCCTGAGGAGAGGATGTGGGTCCCAGTGACGGACATTAAGGCCACTCGTCTCATCAGGGCTTTTCATAGGTCCCATCCTGAGAAGGTGGGCTCTAAGTGTCCGGAGTCCACTCGTAGAAGGAGGGGTACTGTCACCACCAGACATCTGAGAAGCTCTGACAGATGCCTTTCAGAACCTCCTCCTTGAGCTTCCTTTGTTTTGCTTTCAGTTCCTCATCTCGTTAGCCTCTCTCAGCTGTCATGTAGTTGGACTGATTGCATCCCTTTAAATTCCTCCCCATAGTGCATCAGTGTGCGGTTTATATTTCTTCCTGGAGTGTGTGTGCATGCTGATCCTCCTTCCCAGTCTTCTACAAGATAAGTGTTGTGCATTCTTTTGTGTTTTTCTGTTTGCTGGATCCCAGGTGACCCTGACTCCCTCCGTATCTAGTGTAGGGAGCTGGTGGTCGTGTCCCCTCACTATTATAGGGTGTTCAGGTGTTATACAGTCGAGGTACGAGGATATGCGGTCATCTACCATTGGGATTATCGCATAGGCTGAGCAGTAAGGGAGAGAGCCAGGTCTGATGCAGGGGTCTCCCTTTTGTTCCTTAGTTTTGGATCCAGTGAGTCGTATATTCATTTTGTGTTGTCTTGTTTCCTGTACACCTTCCGTGACAAGATCTTTCACCTATAGAGAACATTTGGCGCATCATAAAGAGGAAGGTGCAACAAAGAAGGCCCAAGACGATTGAACAGTTAGAGGCCTGTATTAGACAAGAATGGGAGAGCATTCCTATTTCTAAACTTGAGAAACTGGTCTCCTCGGTCCCCAGACGTCTGTTGAGTGTTGTAAGAAGAAGGGGAGATGCCACACAGTGGTGAAAATGGCCTTGTCCCAACTTTTGGGGGATTTGTTGACACCATGAAATTCTGATTCAACATATTTTTCCCTTAAAATGGTACATTTTCTCAGTTTAAACTTTTGTTCTGTGATTTATGTTCTATTCTGAATAAAATATTAGAAGTTGGCACCTCCACATCATTGCATCCAGTTTCTATTCACGATTTGTATAGTGTCCCAACTTTTTTGGAATCCGGTTTGTACAAGGGGGGGTGGGGGGATGATCTGGGGGTTGCCCAGATGGCTAGTCCCTTTGCAGTAGTTATTAACCCCTTTCAGCAGTCCCTAATTCACTGAAGGGGGGACTGCTGAAAGGGGTTAATAACTACTGTGAAGCCCCCCTCCCCCCCCCCCCCCCCGGGGATGGGGACATAGCTTCATGGGTGCGTTGTACAGTGGGCCTGTGCCCCAGATGTTTTCAGACCCTAGCAACGCACCTGCCAACAAATATAAGACATATGTGGTAATTGTGGTAGTACAGATGTAGCAGGGATAACCCACACACTCTGAAATATAATGTCTATACTCATCGTGTTAACTTTAACCAAAACGACGAAAAAAAATAAAACGCATTCCACTTTTTTACACATTTATGAGACATCTTATGTCCCATAGAGCATGTGGGTTAACCCTGCTACATCATTAACCTAGGTATCCATACCATCAATCTTACTCAACTTGTCATTTAAATCTCCTACTTTTGGTTGAGAAAGGAGCAATGTGAATGTTTGCTATTGCCAACTATGACATTTCACATTGATCCATTCAAACCATTCACAGTACCTAAAAATTCGACATACAGTGCGTATAGCTTCACATGTTGTGGACAGTGTGTAGAATGGACTTACAGACGCAGATCCATGACGGCGCGAAGGAACATTAGCTGCTCCCGGAAGAGGTAGGGTCTTTTCTTGGGGGGACCAGCGCCGCTCCGCCCCTGATTTTTCATTTCCTTGCGGAACTGGTCACGGCAGCTCCGCCAATGATTCTTGACCTCTTCAACTGGTAATAGAAAGACAAGAAAGGAACATGTATCAATTTCTAAAGTGATAGGTAGACTAACGTATAACAAGGCCTATATACTAGGGAGGACAACATGGATCAAACATGTATACATTGTTTACTTACTTAAATTCTTGCGGCTTTGGCCTTTGGTCGTTTCCCGTATGGGTGCAAACAGATCCTGGGTAACCTCCACCCAGGCAGCGTCCTTCTTATATCTGTCCTGGTAATCTGAAGAACGAAGATCCCAGAAACAGGGCCTATCCTGCACCAGGACAATAAGTTTCTCAACATCCATGGCACGTGGAGTTTTTGGCATTGTGTGGATATTTGGCTCCGCAAGGGCTTGAAAATGCTGCAGACAACTTCTCCCTCATGTGCTGCCACAAACCACACGCAGACAGACACAGAGAAAAAAACGCCTACTTCCTGTATTATATCCCATGAGTGTTGCTAAGTTACTTGCGTGAAAAATGCAACGCAGTGTATCCGGATGCATTGCGTTTTTCACGCAGCCCCATTCACTTCTATGGGGTCTGCGTCGCGTGAAAATCGCACAATATAGAGCATGCTGCGATTTTCACGCAACGCACAAGTGATGCGTGAAAATCACTGCTCATGTGCACAACCATATAGAAATGAATGGGTCCGGATTCAGTGCGGGTGCAATGCGTTCACCTCACGCATTGCACCCGCGCGGAAAACTCGTGTGAAAGGGGCCTAATACTCTATGGAGAAGGATCTCCGTACAGTATTAATCCGAAGTTATAAATGAAGCAACTTCAGATGTAACATCCAAAGTTCACTTTGCTAATCACTAATAATAATCTTTATTTTTTTATTTTTTATATGGGGAAAGGGGGGGTGAATTTTTATAATTAATTTTTCAAAATATTTTTAAAACTGCACCTATTTAACATTGAAGCCTATGGGAGATTCACTAAGGATCAAAGTAACTTCGCTGCCGTAACAACCAAACGACCCCCTCGATCTCAGCACTGGGAGAGCAGCAGCATCTGAGGAGTTAAAAGTCCATAATCAGCACGATCTCTGATCAAGGACAATGCCTCCAGGTGTCTTCTGCATTGGCAGCTTCTGAGCAGGTTTAAAGTGTGGACTTATGCCATACATGTACAGCAGAGATCCTTAAAGGGCACCTGTGAGCAGATTTGTACCTATGAAACTGGCTGACCTGTTGTATGTGTTCTTGGCAGCTAAAGGCATCTGTGTTGTTCCCTTGTTTATATATGCCCGCATTTCTAAGAAAAATGAAGTTTTACTATATTGAAATGAACCTCTAGGTGCAATGGGGGCTTTGCCATTGCAGAGAGAGCTGAGCCCATTGCTCCTAGAGGCTTATTTGCATATATTGAAACTTCATTTTTCTCCACAATGTGGGCACATATAAACATGGGACCAACACAGATGCCTTCAGCTGCCAAGCACTCATGCAACAGGTCAGCCAGTTTCATAGGTACAAATCTTCTGACAGATGCCCTTTAAGAGGTTAAAGAGGACCTGTCACCACTACTGACATTCCTGTTTTAATATCTACATACATCCGACATGTAATAAAAATTCTAGAACATCTATTCTTATAGCTCTATGTTGTGCCATTCCTTTATTATTTCTACTAGAAGTTATGAATGAATTGCTAGCAGTCTGTAGTAAGGGTACAGCGGGGTGGTAATCAGTTGGGATTATTTTTTTCCTTAGATCACATCTCCCATAGATTGCAATGAATTACCATTGCAGCCTAGCAGAGATTCAGAAGGCGTGGGGGAGCTGTTTAGGCCCCAGGGGTGTAGCACTGCCTGAGAAAAACCCCTCAAATGCTGTGGTCACAATTGACCACTCCATCTGAGGGGTTAAATGTCCATGGTCGGCATTATCGCCATTCAAAAACATTGCCTCCAGATGTCTGTTGTGTAAAACAGCAGGCACAAGGCAGCTATGGTACCCACTCAGTGAGAGCCATGTTTAAAAACCCAAGTTCCGCCGTACATATACAGCCAGGTCCATAAATATTGGGACATCAACACAATTCTAAGAACCCATCAGAGAGATAGCAAAAACATTAGGCGTGGCCAAAACAACTGTTTGGAACATTCTTAAAAAGAAGGAACGCACCAGTGAGCTCAGCAACACCAAAAGACCATGGAAAACAACTGTGGTGGATGACCGAATAATTATTTCCCTGGTGACGAAAACACCCTTCACAACAATTGGCCAGATCAAGAACACTCCCCAGGAGGTAGGTGTATGTGTGTCAAAGTCAATAATCAAGAGAAGACTTCACCAGAGTGAATACAGATGGTTCACCACAAGATGTAAACCATTGGTGAGCCTCAAAAACAGGAAGGGCAGATTAGAGTTTGCCAAACGACATCTAAAAAAGCCTTCACAGTTTTGGAACAACATCCTATGGACAGATGAGACCAAGATCAACTTGTACCAGAGTGATGGGAAGAGAAGAGTATGGAGAAGGAAAGAAACTGCTCATGATCCTAAGCATACCTGTCACGGAAGGTGTACAGGAAATAAGACAACACAAAATGAATATACGACTCACTGGATCCAAAACTAAGGAACAAAAAGGGAGACCCCTGCATCAGACCTGGCTCTCTCCCTTACTGCTCAGCCTATGCGAAAATCCCAATGGTAGATGATCGCATATCCTCGTACCTCGACTGTATAACACCTGAACACCCTATAATAGTGAGGGGACACGACCACCAGCTCCCTACACTAGATACGGAGGGAGTCAGGGTCACCTGGGATCCAGCAAACAGAAAAACACAAATGAATGCACAACACTTATCTTGTAGAAGACTGAGAAGTAGGATCAGCATGCACACACACTCCAAGAAGTAATATAAACCGCAAAGTGATGCACTATGGGGAGGAATTTAAAGGGCTGCAATCAGTACAACTACATGACAGCTGAGAGAGGCTAACGAAATGAGGAACTGAAAGCAAAACAAAGGAAGCTCAAGGAGGAGGTTCTGAAAGGCATCTGTCAGAGCTTCTCAGATGTCTGGTGGTGACAATACCTCCTCATTAATGAAGCATGGTGGCGGTAGTGTCATGGCTTGGGCATGTATGGCTGCCAATGGAACTGGTTCTCTTGTAATTATTGATGATGTGACTGCTGACAAAAGCAGCAGGATGAATTCTGAAGTGTTTCGGGCAATATTATCTGCTCATATTCAGCCAAATGCTTCAGAAGTCATTGGACGGCGCTTCACAGTGCAGATGGACAATGACCCAAAGCATACTGCAAAAGCAACAAAAAGTTTTTTAAGGGAAAGTGGAATGTTATGCAATGGCCAAGTCAATCACCTAACCTGAATCCGAGCATGCATTTCACTTGCTGAAGACAAAACTGAAGGGAAAATTCCCCATCACCAGGGATGAAACCCAGTGTCTGGTGATGTCTATGAATTCCAGACTTCAAGCTGTAATTGACTGCAAAGGATTTGCAACCAAGTATTAAAAAGTGAAAGTTTGATTTATGATTATTTTTCTGTCCCATTACTTTTGGTCCCTTAACAAGTGGGAGGCACATATGCAAACTGTTGTAATTCCTACACCGTTCACCTGATTTGGATGTAAATACCCTCAAATTAAAGCTGACAGTCTGCAGTTAAAGCACATCTTGTTTGTTTCATTTCAAATCCATTGTACTGGTGAATAGAGCCCAAAATTTTAGAATTGTGTTGATGTCCCAATATTAATGGACCTGACTGTACAATGGAAGTCAGGAAGGTTTTAAAGATGAAATAAAGGAAATATATTTTATGGACTGGTGACTGTTGCGGTACATTTCTAATCTGCTGCTTTCAGGGACGTAACTAGAAGTGACTGGGCCCCACAGCAAATATTTGTAAGTGCCCCCGTCAGCGCGCTTCGCACCTCCCTCCTCCTGTGTAAACCCCACTCCTTTGGCACAGTGTAGCGGTATACTGTATATTGTGGGGCACAGTGTAGCGGTATACTGTATATTGTGTGGCACAGTGTAGCGGTATACTGTATATTGTGGGGCACAGTGTAGGCTATATGTTACTTGGGCCTTGGGGATCTCGGACACTTCCACACTTTGGCCGGGGGCTCGGTGGAGCTGATGTTGTGTTTTATCCTAATGAGAAAGATTTCATAATAAGGATTTGGAGAAGGGGCAGAGGGATAGCAGAGCAGGGAGAGGCTGGTGCTGCTACTAGGGGGTCATACCATGGGGGAGTAATAAAGCCCACCATAATGCCCCCCCCCCCAGTAGTAATAATTCTCCTTATAATGTGACAGTGCAAAAATACCCCCTTGTAATGCCCCCAGTTGAGCTAATGTCCCCATAGTACCCCCATAATGTGCCAGTATAAAATACCCCTATATAGTGCCCCCAGTAAATGCATCCATAGTGCTCCTCTCCCCCCTTCCTTCTAGTGCCCCCCATAATGTACCAGTATAAAATGCCCCATATATAGTACCCCAGTAGATGCCCCTCAGTGTCCGGCCTCTGATAGGCTGCCGGCCTAGTGTCCCCCAAAATGCCCACCAATAATGTGCCAGTAAGTGTCCCCATAGATGCCCCCCCTTCATGTGCCAGTATCAAGTGCCTCCCCCCCCACATGTCCCAGTATCATAGTGCCATCTCCCCCCATGTGCCAGTTTTAAGTGCCTCTCTCCTTCCCACCCCCCATGTGCCAGTATCATAGTGCCAAACCCCCTCATGTGCCAGTATCAAGTGCCTCTCTCTTCCCCCCCATTTCCCATTATCATAGTGCCATCTCCACCCCAAAAAAGTGCCAGTATTAAGTGCCTCTCCCCCCCCATGTGCCAGTATCATAGTGCCAACCCCCCCCCCCACATGCCAGTATCAAGTGCCTCTCTCCTCCCCCCATGTCCCAGTAACATAGTGCCATCTCCCCCCCCCCCCCACAAAAAAGTGCCAGTATCAAGTGCCTCTCTCCCTCCCCCCTCCCCATGTGCCAGTATCAGGTGCCTCTCTCCCCCCCCATGTGCCAGTATCAGGTGCCAACCCCCCCTCCCCCCTCCAGGTGCCTGTATCAGGTGCCTCTCCCCCCCCCCCCCCACACACACACAAAAAAAGTGCCAGTATCAAGTGCCTCTCTCCCCCCCCCCCCATGTGCCAGTATCAGGTGCCAACCCCTCTCCCCCCCATGTGCCAGTATCAGGTGCTAACCCCCCTCCCCCCCCAGGTGCCAGTATCAGTAGCATTTCAGCCATGGTAGAGTCCACCTGGACATTCATTTCATATTGTTTGGAGATGCTGCTCTAAGTTTGTCTTTAGCATTGTACATTTCGAGAAGTGGCTGCCTCCTCTTGGGTCTTGTACTACTGCCCATCTGTCCAAGGCTTTAATTGCAGCCAACATTGAGGTTTGTTAGTTGTTTCCCAGTGAATTTTGTTGATTGTTTGTTTTCGGGGTTTCTTCTGCTTTATTGCTGGACTGCCATCTCCTTATCTGTTTACCATCATCATTTGCTTCCCGTCAAGTATCTGTGAATTTTCTTCTGTATATTTGTGACCTGCAAATGTTGATACATGCTTCATAATATTATTCTTGTGACTGACCAGTTATGCAGTTCGACCCTACTGTATTATCTGGGGGTATTTAGGTGTTGGAGGACACTGTTAGTACCCTGGAAAGGCGACTGCTATAGGTGAAGTCTAGTTTGGCAATCTTGTGAATGACCAGTGTTTGTATATTATACCCAGATTACACCAGAACCCATATTATGTATGACAATTCTGTGCAGAATTTGGATGACCAGATTTTGGCCTTGAGTTCTTTGGTGCAAGATGTCCTGGCTTGCTTAGTTATTCAGGAACAACTCACTCACAGTTTGTAGGCTTGTGTACTGATCTTTGTTTCTCTGGTAATTGTCCCTAGTTTGATCATTTTTATAAAAGCTAGAAATTCTATTTTTCTTTGAAGCCTAGATCCTCTGGGACAGAGACCCAAACAGTAGGAATTATTAAGATGCCATTGCAGAGTCTTGGACATTTAGTCTTAGGCCTGGAGATCCTGTGGATGCATTTCTCCTTTGGTTTCTGATGACCTAGAGTGTTACGACAAATCTTTGTGCCTTGAAACTGCAGGAAAGTTACTGTGAGTGATCGGAATGACACCACCCTCCATAGTCAGTATCGTTTGGGTCTCTCTGATCAAGTTAAAAGGGTTTACTAGGTTAATGATACTGATGACCTCTCCTCAGGATTAATCATTAAATGGATAGGGTCTGACACCTGGCATCCCCACTAATCTGCTGTGCCCTGCAGCCTATGATGCCAAAATTAACACTTTGAAAAGAGCCAGGAGGACAGCTCTGTTCAAAGTGTAGCGACTGTGCCAGGTTACAGCAGCTCAGCTACCCTCTGCCTCTCATAATTATCTGATCAGCTCAGAAAGGCAGTCATCTTGTCTATAATTGACTTTAGAGGAGCCTATAATGTTGTCAGAATCCATGAGGGGGATAAATGGAAGGCAGCTTTTAATGCTCATACAGGGCATTATGAATACCTAGTTATGCCTTTTGGGCTTTGCGATACCTCAGTCTTCCAGGACTTTATCAATTATGTATTCAAATAGTATTTAGGTCATGTTGCAGTGATTTACTTGGACAATATCTTGATTTTCTTTTCACCTCATTGATAGAGGAACATTGTTTTCATGCCTAATTTGAGAGAGAATTTTCTTGTTGGTAATTATTATTTTTTTACTCACTTATATACTGACATATTACAGCACTTTACAGACATTAGCATCACGCAATCCCCAGTGGGGCTCACAGGAGTGGGAGGAAATTGGTGTACACGGAGGAAACACACACAAACACAGGGAGACCATACAAACTCCATGCAGATCTTGGTCGGATTCGAACCCAAGACCCCAGTGCTGTAAGGCACCAGAAATGTAAGTTTGAGGTGGAGAGTGTCTCCTTTTTCAGGTACATTATTTCTTCTAAAAAGTCTGTCCTGCTAATCTTAAAAGGGTTCTGCAGTTTTTTTTAAATTGATGATCTATCCTCTGGATAGATCATCAGCATCTGATCGGCGGCGGTCCGACACCCGGGACCCCTGCCGATCAGCTGTTTGAGAAGGCAGCGGTGCTGGCAGTAGTGCCGCGGTCTTCTCGCTGTTTACCGCAGGCTGTCACAGATGGTGTTGCAGAAAGCTGGAACTTATAAATAAACATCCGACTGGCTTGATCCCAAACTAAGGAGCATATGGGTGAGCCCTATAAAACCCCTAGAGCTCTCCCTGACTCCTATGCCTATGCAAAGTTCTTTATGGTAGACAATTGCATGCCCACGTACCTAATACTATGTGACACCTGAAAACCCTATAATAGTGAGGGGACACGACCACCGGCTCCCTGCACTTAATACGGACGGAGTCAGGATCACCTAGAATCAAGCCAGCAAGGAAACAGAAATAAAGGAAACAGACTTATTTGAGGAATCAGCAGAAGCAGCATCCAGCAGTGAACAACCCATCCAGGAAGAAGTATAAACCGCAAAGTGAGGCAGTATGGTAGGGAATATAAAGGGAGACAATTAGTGTAAATAGGTGACAGCTGGGAGAAGGAAAGAAGATGACAAAGTGAAACCAAAACAAAGAACGTCATGCAAGAGGTAGAGAAGAACGTCTAACAGACCTTCTCACAGAACTGGCGGTGACAGTACCCCTCCCTCTAAGGGTGAACTCCGGACACTCAGAGCCCACCTTCTCAGGATGAGACCTATGGAAAGCCCTGATGAGACGAGTGGCCTTAATGTCTGCCACTGGGACCCACATCCTCTCCTCAGGACCATAACCCTCCCAATAAACGAGGTACTGGAGAGAACCGCGGATAATGCGAGAATCCACAATCCTAGAGACCTGAAATTCAAGATTACCATCAACAACAATCAGAGGAGGAGGCACAGAGGAGGGTACAGTGGGTTGGACATAAGGTTTTAAAAGGGACCTGTGAAAAACATTATAGATCTTCCAAGTCTGAGGAAGATCAAAATGGAAGGCAACGGGATTGATGACGGACAAGATCTTGTAAGGCCCAATAAACTTAGGACCCAACTTCCAGGAGGGAACCTTCAGTTTGATATTCTTTGTAGACAACCACACCAGATCACCCACAATTAGGTCCGGACCAGGCACACGTCTCTTATCCGTCACACGCTTATATCTCTCACTCATCCTTTTCAGATTACCCTGAATCTTTTGACAAATACATGACAAAGACAAGGAAAATCTCTCCTCATCAGGTAAACCAGAAGACCCCTCTCCAGAGAATGTCCCAAACTGCGGATGAAACCCATATACACCAAAAAATGGTGACTTATCAGAGGACTCCTGGCGATGGTTATTTAAAGCAAACTCAGCAAGGGACAAAAAAGAACACCAATCCTCCTGATTCTCCGCCACAAAACAGCGCAGATATGTCTCCAGATTCTGATTGACGCGTTCGGTCTGACCATTCGACTGCGGGTGAAAAGCAGAAGAGAACGACAACTGAACCCCCAAGCGAGAACAGAAGGCCTTCCAGAATCTGGAAACAAATTGCGTGCCCCTATCAGAAACGATGTCTGAAGGAATGCCAAGCAATTTAACAATGTCATCAACAAACGCTTGCGCCAGCGTCTTAGCATTGGGTAACCCAGGAAAGGGAATGAAATGCGCCATTTTGCTAAAACGGTCCACTACTACCGGAATCACAGTCTTCCCCGAGGAACGAGGCAGGTCCGTAATGAAGTCCATGGACAGATGCGTCCAAGGACGGGAAGGAATGGGTAACGGGAGGAAAGAACCCGATGGCCGTGAATGAGGGACCTTGGCACGAGCGCAGGTCTTGCAGGCTGCCACAAAACCCCCAACCGTCTTATGAAGACCCGGCCACCAGAATCTCCGAGCAATGAGATCCACTGTGGCTCTGCTCCCAGGGTGCCCAGCAAGGGCAGTATCGTGGTGCTCCTTAAAAACCTTGTGTCATGAAGCGAGAGGCACAAACAACCTCCCAGTGGGACAAAGATCAGGAGCCTCTGCCTGGGCTGCCTGAACCTCTGCCTCCAAATCAGGATAAAGAGCAGAGACGACCACCCCTTCAGCCAAAATGGGACCCGGGTCTTCAAAGTTCCCCCTCCTGGAAAACAACGTGACAGGGCATCCGCCTTCACATTTTTAACCCCAGGGCGGAACGTAACAACAAAATTAAACCTAGAAAAGAACAAAGACCATCTGGCCTGTCTTGGGTTCAGACGCTTGGCCGATTCCAAGTAGGCCAGATTCTTATGGTCTGTAAACACGGTAATAGGGTGTCTGGCTCCCTCTAACCAATGGCGCCATTCCTCAAAAGCTAATTTGATGGCCAACAACTCCCTATCTCCCACATTGTAATTTCTCTCTGCAGAGGAGAATTTCCTTGAGAAAAAGGCACACGGTCGCCATTTGGCAGGAGAGGGACCCTGAGATAAGACCGCACCCACACCCACCTCAGAAGCGTCCACCTCAACAATAAAAGGTAGAGAGACATCAGGTTGTACCAAAATGGGAGTGGAAGCAAAACTCTCTTTGATACTAGAAAAGGCTTTAAGCGCATCTACCGACCACGAAGAAAAATCTACCCCCTTTTTAGTCATATCAGTGAGTGGCTTAACAACAGAGGAATAATTCAAAATGAACTTTCTGTAATAATTGGCAAAACACAAAAAACGCATCAGCGCCTTCTGATTCTCAGGAAGCTCCCAATCAAGCACAGCGCTGACCTTCTCAGGGTCCATGCGAAAACCAGAAGCGGAGAGAAGAAAACCAAGAAATTGAATCTCCGGAGCCGCAAACACATATTTTTCCAGTTTAGCGTACAATTTATTATCCCGAAGAATCAGCAAGACCTGACGTAGGTGGTCTCGATGAGTCTTGAAATCAGGAGAAAAAATTTAAATGTCATCCAGATACACCAGTACAAATTTCCCCATTAAATGATGAAAAATGCTGTTCACAAAATGTTGGAAGACGGTCGGAGCATTCATCAAACCAAAGGGCATAACCAAATTCTCGAAATGACCCTCAGGGGTATTGAAGGCCGTCTTCCATTCGTCCCCTTCCCTGACCCTGACTAGGTTGTATGCCCCTCTTAAATCCAACTTAGAAAAAACCTTAGCCCCAACAATCTGGTTAAACAGGTCCGTCTCAAAGGAAGCGGATATGGGTCACGAATCGTGATACGGTTAAGCTCCCTGAAATCCAGACAAGGTCTTAAAGAACCATCTTTTTTCTTAACAAAAAAAAACTGCGGCAACAGGTGACTTCGAGGGTCGGATGTGTCCCTTTCTCAGGCTCTCAGAGATATAAGTACGCATAGCGACTCTTTCAGGTTAGGAGAGATTGTATAAACGTGATTTTGGCAGTTTACTGCCTGGGATGAGATTAATAGTGCAGTCGTACTCCCGGTGCGGGGCAACTCCTGGACACCACTCTCGGAAAACACATCCGAAAATTCAGAGAGAAAAGATGGCACAGTCTTGGTAGAAACCTCTGAAAGAGACGCAGTGAGGCAATTCTCTCTGCAAAACTCACTCCAACCATTTATTTGCCTTGCTTGCCAATCAGTGGTGGGGTTATGTTTAGTGAGCCAGGGTAGCCCCAACACTAGAAGAGTAGGTAATCCGCTTAAGACGCTTAAGACGAAACTGCTTAAGACTAAACATGACATATCCTCAACATGAGCGTTACCCACAGTCAAACGAATATTGTGAACTATGCCCTTTAACGATCTTTGAGAAAGTGGAGCGGAAAACAGGTATATCAAAGGTATATCCTTTTCCAAAGTGCATACCTGGAAACCATGCGTTATTGCAAATTGATTATCAATGAGATTGACAGCTGCTCCACTATCTACAAAAATCTCACAAACAATGTTCTTGCTGTCTAGCGCCACCCTGGCAGGGAGGAGAAAATGGGAACTACAAGTAAATGGCAAACCTTCAATTTCCGCATCAACCTTGCCAATAGTAGCAAATGGAAAGTTTTTAGAGGGTTTTTTTATTTTTGCTTTTCTTTTATTACCCTCATAAAACTCCATGAATCTCCTAGAGGGGCAAACATTAGCCAAATGATTTATACCCCCACAACAGAAACAAACCCTCCTCTGAGAGCTGAATCCTCTACTATCATAGGCAAGCGGAGGCCTTCTCCTCAGAGGGGATTGAGAGAGACTGAGACCCCTGCGCACTGAATGAGACAGCCCCACTGTCCTTGGACTGAATATGACAGGAGGGAGTAGTCTCTCTCTCTCTAAGATGCCTGTCAATACAAACAGCTAGAGACATAGCAGATTCTAACGAGGCTGGTCTCTCATGAAAAGCAAATGCATCTTTCAATTTTTCCGAAAGACCATGGCAAAATTGACTTCGGAGTGCAGCATCATTCCAACCAGTATCAGCTGCCCATCTCCGAAATTCTGAACAATATATCTCTGCGGACTGTTTACCCTGGCATAAAAGACGCAGTTTAGATTCAGCTAGAGCAATACGATCCGGGTCATCATATATCTGCCCCAGGGCTACAAAAAATTCATCCACTGATCGGATGGGCCGTGCTCCGACCGGCGGCGAAACGGCCCAAGACTGAGCGTTATCCCTGAGCAGCGAGATGATGATCCCCACCCTCTGCTCCTCATCACCAGAGGTATGGGGAAGTAGGCGAAAATGGAGTTTGCAAGCCTCTCTAAAGCGAACAAAATTCTCACTACCCCCGGAGAACGTATCCGGAAGCGAGATCTTAGGCTCGTAACAAACTCCATGAATGCCAGCAGAACCGGTCACCTAAAACTGAGACACAGTTATACAGAGATCTGCTACCTCCAACGAAAGACCTTGCATGCGGTCAATCAAGGCTGACACCGGATCCATGCTTAAGACGGTTATGGCGGTTTATAATGTCAGGGATGGTGTTGCAGAAAGCTGGAACTTATAAACATCCGACTGGCTTGATCCCAAACTAAGGAGCATATGGGTGAGCCCTATAAAACCCCTAGAGCTCTCCCTGACTGCTATGCCCATGCAAAGGTCTTTATGGTAGACGATTGCATGCCTACATACCTAATACTATGTGACACCTGAAAACCCTATAATAGTGAGGGGACACAACCACCGGCTCCCTGCACTTAATACGGACGGAGTCAGGGTCACCTAGAATCAAGCCAGCAAGGAAACAGAAATAAAGGAAACAGACTTATCTGAGGAATCAGCAGAAGCAGCATCCAGCAGTGAACAACTCATCCAGGAAGAAGTATAAACCGCAAAGTGAGGTAGTATGGGAGGGAATATAAAGGGAGACAATTAGTGTAAATAGGTGAAAGCTGAGAGAAGGAAAGGAGATGACAAAGTGAAACCAAAACAAAGAACGTCATGCAAGAGGTAGAGAAGAACGTCTAACAGACCTTCTCACAGAACTGGCGGTGACACAGGCCCAGTGACGTCACGACTAGTATCAATGGCCTGGGCGGGGCTAAGCTCTGTTCACTTAAATGGAAATCCCGGCCTGCTGGGAGAGTGTACTGTTTAAACCAGAAGTTTACATACACTGACATGAAATCAGAATAAACCTTTCCTGTTTTTGGTCAATTAGGATTACCATAATATTTACTATTATTTGCGAAATGCCAGAATAATGAGAGAGAGAGAGAGAGAGAGAGAATGTTTTAAGGCATTTTATTACTTTCTGCAAAGTCAAAAGTTTACATACATTTCCTTAATATTTGGTACCATTGCCCTTAAACTGTAAATAAAGTTAGTCGGAATTTGGTCCCATTCCTCCTGACAAAACTGGCCTCTTTCACACGAGCGTGACGGATTAGGTCCAGGTGCGTTCAGTGAAACTCGCACCATTTTGCAAGCAAGTTCAGTCAGTTTTGTCTGCGATTGCGTTCAGTTGTTATGTTTTTTCCGCTCGAGTGCAATGCATTTTGATGCGTTTTTCACGCGCCTGAAGATTTACAAACAACATCTCCTAGCAACCATCAGTGAAAAACACATTGCACCCGGACTTGCTTCCGGATGCAATGCGTTTTTCACTGAAGCCCCATGCACTTCTATGGGGCCAGGGATGTGTGAAAAACACTGAATATAGAACATGTTGCGTTTTTGACGCAATGCAGAAATGATGTGTTTAAAAAAACGCTCATGTACACAGACCCATTGAAATCAATGGGTCAGGGTGCAGTGCGGGTGCTATGCGTTCACGTCACGCATTGCACCCGCAATTGAGCCATGTTTGTTGGTCGCCTTGTTCGCACCTCCCTTTTCAGCTTTGCTTATTCATTTTCAATAGGATTGAGATCAGGGCTTTGTGATGGCCACTCCAAAACTTTGACTTTGTTATCCTTAAACCACTTTGTAACCAGTTTGGCAGTGTGCTTTGGATATTGAGGCAGTGCCAATAAAGTAGCAGAGAAAAGAAAGGGCTCTTTTAAGCCATGTTCGGGCAGTGCAAAAACATGCTTTTGAATCACTTCTGTTAGCTGTAAAATGATTGCGTGTCACTATTAGGCTCAGTTCACACTTCACTCATTTGGTCAGTTAAGGAACAGGAACAGAAGAGGTGTAGATCTTTTCATGATACCTTATCTGAGAGTAGGATTGGCTCCTGATTTTGGCTCACTATACAGTAACTGCTGGAATTAACTGACCAAATAACTGTAGTGTGAACACAACTTTCCAGGTCAATGTTAGTGTCAGGTATAATGGACTTAACTGTGTAGTGGCCAGAGATTCTACTAAAGTGGAAAAGAGCTGTCTCATTTTAAACATCCTGCTGCTTCCACATAGATTGATAGATAACATTTGTTAGCCACTCATACAAATAGTGGCCCAGTCACAGAGTAGAGATGGTGTCAGCAGTAAGTTTGTGTTGACATCACTATTTATTTTTTCCCTTCTTCTGATACGTCAGAAGAACGACCCCCCAAAAAATTGCAACCTGTCTTTTAAACATCTGCCTTCACACGGTCAGTATTTGGTTAGTAATTGATCAGTATGTATATAAGGCAAAAACAGGAGTGGGTCCAAAACAGAGATGACAAGTGAAGGAAATATTTGCATTTCCTCTGGGTGGGTTTTGGACCCACTTCTGCTTTTGGCTTCCAAATCTTGATGAAATCCTGATGCTAAATATTGACCAGGTGATTGAGGCCTTATGGATGCTCCAAAGACAGGATCCGTAGTGTTTTTCATTTTTTGGTTCTTCTGACGGATCAGAAGATGGGTAAAATACACAATGATGTCAACAAGGCCAGGCAGGGGCACTAGTGACCCCAGAAAAGACTAGTGAAGGTGGCAACAGCATGAGGGGTCAACATGGTGCCAACAGCATGAGTCAACATAGTGGCCCAGTCACAAAGTGTGGGCAACATCAGTTGCAGTAACAGCACAAGATAGTGGCATTAGTAGAAGATGGCTGCAGGTCTGTGGCATCAGGCGGTTGGCAGCATCAGAATAGTGGCTGAAGCACGTGGCTAGAAGTAACGGGCCATGTTTATTCACAATGTTCTGCTGTGGCAGCACACCGCAGTCAGAACATTACTGCCAGAATGATCTAGTCTGATGCATCAGGCACCGATGTGTGAAGATCCTGGCTGATCCATGCCTGACTCATCTTTAGAAATGTTAATCTCTTAACATTTTTGGGGTAATTTATCAAACTGGTGTCAAGTAGAACTGGCTTAGTTGCCCACAGCAACCAATCAGATTCCATCTTTCATTTTCCAAAGAAGCTGTTAAAAATGAAAGGTGTAATCTGATTGGTTGCTATGGGGAACTAAACCAGTTCTACTTTACACCAGTTTGATAAATGACCCCATTTTTGTTGAAAGGCGAGTTTGGGGTAACTATGCCCCTCGCCTAATGCCACACTACTGGCCGGGCAGGAAAGCTTGTCTAGGGCAAACTCGGCCAGTTGCAGACACAATTCAAGTTTGGCTGCCCAGGAGTCCAAGGGATCTAGGATCTGGGGTGACAGGGTGCACTCCATGTATGCCACCACCTGCTGGTTTAGGTTCTGCTCCATGTCCTGCTGCTGGCTGTTTTTTTTTTTTCCAGTAATGATGAATAGTTGCTTAGTCGCACCACTATGTTGTTTGGATTTCTAGGAGTCGGGTTCCCACTCCATAGAATAATATATGGAAAAAACTCCAGAAATATCACGAGTCGCCGTGTCTTCAGTGAATGTTATACTTTATTAAATCTGCGGCTGATTTAAGTTACGTTTTGGCCTATTTTGGCCTTTATCACACTACAACAGAATGAAAAGAGGTAACATAAATGACATGATTCATACAGATATATGGCAGTGGTAAGTATTATGCAAATATATGATATTTGATATAATGATTAATTGCATGATTTAAAGGGTAACTGTCATATTAATCTACTTGACTGCACTTCAATTGACACCTCCTTGTATCAGTGCCGTCAATAAAGGGCTCGGTTTCCGTCTGGTGGAAAACTTCAATCCAGTGACATTCGAAATAGATCTATTTAGAGCTATACGCAAATTACAACTGCATAAAATGTATAGTAGTTCCCAACATATAGGGTCCAAGAGAGAGGGGGAAATCCCGGCCCACACGAATGTGTTGGGGTTCAAACTGGACGAAACCTATGATGAAACAGAAATTGCCTGCCTAGAATTCCTGGCGGACACTGAATTGAGTGGTCTCCCCGTCCCTACCGCAGAAGCGGATCGTTTTGAGGGAGGCATAAAATCAACATATCCCCCCCCCCCCTTGCCTGTCGGGAGTAGCATTGACATCTTTGACAGCATTGAAAGAAATATTAAGAGATGTGAAGGCCTTGATTTACCCAAGAGCAGATAATAACATCACAAAGGAGGAATCATCTACCATTAAGTGGCTAGCTAACAGAGATGATGTCATAGTGAAACCGGCAGACAAGGGGGGTAATATTGTCCTCCTCACAAGGGAATATTATTTACAAGAGGCAGATAGACAGCTGGGAGATACCTCTGTTTATTTAAAGTTAGGGAATGATCCCACTTTGGTCATAAAAGCACAACTTTGTGAATTGCTGACACGTTATATTGAGGTCGATTTTTTTACGGCACGTATCATGGATTGGCTTGTGCCACCATCCCCCAAGAAACCTACATGGTATTTTGTACCTAAAATTCACAAGTCAGCAGCAACGTGTTTACTTTTGGGGATGCTGGTACAGGCAGATCTATGGTACGGCCATGGGCACACCTGTGTTTTGTACATTTGCTAATTTATGTTTGGCGGTCTTTGAAGACCGCTATGTTTGTTCCACCTCAAATCCATTCTTGCAACACATTAAGCTCTTTTTACGCTACGTGGATGACGTCTTTATGGTATGGCAAGGCTCGCGGCAGACGTGTGAGGAATTTGTCCAGTTTTTAAATCCGCATAATGAAATGAAGATGAAATTCACACTGAACTTTGGAGGAACCATGTTGGATTTCCTCGATGTACGTGTAAGGCACCTTCATCCCTACCGGCTTCTGAAAACCTACTGCCACCAATTCACTCCTTCATTATGACAGTTATCATCTATGTAGCGTAAAAAGAGCAGTCCCTTTTGGACAATTTGTGCGTTTAAAACGCATTAACAGTACAGAAGCAGGGTACACTACCCAGGCCCAAGAATTGAAGGAGAGACTCCTATATAGAGGGTATCCGGAATCAGAATTAAATGCAGCGCTAGAGAGAGCAGGTCAATTCACACAGGGTGAACTACTAAAAAAGAAGAAAAACGTTTCCAAAAAAAGTACCACAAACAGGTTTGCATTCGCATTTAAGTATAGTCCCTTAGCAGACACCATAAAACAAGTTGTACTTAAAAATTGGGACATCCTCAAAAATGAAGAGGGGCTCCAAGATTTAACATGCAACAAACCTCTTATCACCTTTAAAAGGTGCCATACGATTAAAGACAAGCTGGTGAGGAGCAGACTTAAGGAGAATAAGGCCAATAATTGGCTCACTGAACGTACACCAATAGGAAGTTATAAATGTGGGAACTGATCCTTTTGTCAATTTGCTTTACAGGGCAAATATTTTTTCTTTGCAGGCATTAGGCATAGAGTTAAACAATTCACTACATGTAGAACTAAATACGTGGTATATCTGGTATTATGCTCCTGTGGATCCTTCTACATAGGGAAGACTATCCGCCCTATGTACGAGAGATTCAGGGACCATATTAATTCAGTGAAGTCAGGAAAAGGTTGTCCCAGATTGATCGACCATATCCGTACAAAACATGATTACAATACCAAATGCCTAAAATTCGCTGCCCTTGAACATGTCTCTGCTCCGGTACTAGGTGGAGATAGAGACCGCCTCCTTTTGCAAAAGGAGGCGGAGTGGATTATATGCATCGCTGCGATGGGCCCACTGGGACTAAATGATCGAAATTATTTTAGTGTTTGTCTGCACAAATAGAGAACCATGCACACAATATAGGCACACCTTAGTTGTCAGGGAATGTTATGTTACGAACTCTTCCCCCGTTCCTGTAGTAGGCGGGATGAAATTGCTTTTAGCGTCATTGGTTGCCGCGGCAACACAGACGCACTTAAATGAGCTTATGGGTAGTGTGACTTTATCAGAGGCTAGAAGAAGCGCAGGAGCGCGAAACGGCCGTCGCCAGCTGATCACTCAGCGTCCTACGCATTGTTCGTCCCAGCCCTTTGTAACTTCGATCTTCATTGCTAATAAAGAAGAATTTTACTGCAAAGTGGTGAGTGCCGCTATCATTATTCCTTCTCCTGGGATTGTTGTAACTGTCATATTATTTTTTATGTAATTGGATTGGTCTGACTATTAAGTTTACCTTAGTTCCCTAGTTAATACTTTTGTATAGGTATTGAATTACCTAGTAATTGCAGCATGTTATTTCCTCCCCCAGGCATTTCAGTGGTGCGGCTAAAACAGCGTTGCTAGGTGTCCTCCGTCTCCTATCTTCTATATACAGAAGCCAGAAGACGTAGTAGTGGGTAGTCCCAAATGCTGCGTGCGCGCTCCTATTGTACCGGGATAGTTCCGATATTCACGATAAAATTCGCAATCAACTATTCAGGAGGAAGAGGGGGTGTTTAAGTTTGGAGATAGCTGATTGGTTGGGGTGAGGCTGCGCATTCCCGAGATGAGCCAAATTAATTCTGGGTAGTTAAGGAGGGAGGTCTTAGCCTCAGGGTAAGGACATTGGCTGCCATCTTCAGAAGATAGTCAGAAAGAAGTCTTGTGAGGAGCGGTTGTTATGGACGGAATCTTATTAAACAAGTGGTATGTGAACACAATAATTAGTGATTATGGATTATTACCACAGCAGCAACAACATATATGAAAATTGAATTTTGAGTGAAAATATGACAGTTATCCTATAAATGTTCCAGATTCCATGATATATAAAAAAGAATAAAAAACATAAGAAAATGAATTAGGAAGATGACAATAAAAATAGAAATGAACATCATTTCATAAAGAGGTCGCTCTAAATCAGTTGTGTCTTTGAGGTATCCGAATCCCACAGTGACTATTAGTGGTAGTAGTGGTAGCTCTATACGTAGATTGTAAAGGATCTTGTAAGGATATATCTGGTTATACACATTCCAATTGTGGACATTACATTTAAGGGTAGTGTCACAGCAAGTGGGGATAAGAGGAACACCAAGAAAACAAACAACAACAGGTAAACAGACTATGCCCCAAAGCTAGGGAGGAGGGAATGGTAACCTCCTAACAATCCCTGAGCCCCTCCCTGACTGCTGACAGTATGAGCAAGTCCTGATGGTGAACAAACTCATACACTGGAACCTAAGCCCCGCTGACACTGCAGCAAACCCTACCTTAGGGAGAGGGGAATGAGACAGCCGGTACCTTCCACCGCGAAGGCACCAGCGTCTCCCTGAGACCTAACACATGCACAAAGGAGAAAACAGGAGGACTTAGATTGAGACGAGCGGGAAGTAGAGGATCCGAAAACAACCAATATAGAACTCCAGAAGTAAAATAGCAACCGCAAAGTCAGCAGTAAGAGGCGGAATTAAATAGAGCCTCTTAAACAGTTAACAAGCAGAATCTGTGGAGACGTGGAATCCAGCCCACAACAACAAACAGAAAGGAAACACAGAAAGGCCTGTCAGATAGACTCACGTGCTGCAAGTCTATCCGATCTTCTCAGATCTCTCATAGGGCAGGCAGTGACAGTACCCCCCCTTCTACGGGTGACCTCTGGGCACCCAGAACTGACCTTATCCGGGTGCGCCCTGTGAAAAGCCTTCAGAAGGCGACTAGCACTGACATCAGTCGCCAGAACCCACATTCTTTCTTCTGGCCCGTAACCCTTCCAATGTACGATGGTACTGAAGGGAACCACAAAGAATACACAAGCTAATTATTCTGGAGATCTGAAACTCCAGATTACCATCTACCAAGACAGGAGGTGGCAAGGGAGATGGTTCAGCAGGTTCCACATAGTTTTTCAACAAAGACCTGTGAAACACATTATGGATCTTCCAAGTCTGTGGAAGTTCAAAACGAAACGCAACCGGATTAATAATGGCAGAGATCTTGTAATGACCAATATATCTTGGGCCCAACTTCCAAGAGGGTACCTTCAACTTAATGTTCTTAGAAGACAACCACACCAAATTGCCCACACACATGTCCGGACCAGTCATACGTCTCTTGTCAGCCATACGTTTATATCTTTAGCCCATTTCTTTCAAATTGATTTGAATCTTCCGCCAGATAGATGACAATGAGGAAGAAAATCTTTCCTCTTCAGGTATACCAGAGAAGTCAGAAAAGGTACCAAACTGAAGGTTAAACCCATATGCACCAAAAAATTGTGACTTTTCAGTGGACTCCTGTCCTGTTATTTAAGGCAAACTCAGCCAAAGACAAAAATGAGGACCACTCTTTCTGATTCTCGGAGACAAAACACCTCAAATAAGTCTCCAGATTCTGGTTAGTGCACTCAGTTTGTCCATTCGACTGAGGGTGAAAAGCTGAAGAGAAGGACAACTGACTCCCAGATGAGTACATAATGCCCTCCAGCAGGGCCGGACTGGGGATAAAAAACAGCCCTGGAAAAAGTTGCATACCAGCCCCACAGAGGGGGGGGGGGGGGGGGTGTCTTTACTATTTGGTGGAATAGAGGGGGGCCTGTACTATATGGCGGCACAGAGGGAGAGCTTGTACTATATGGTGGCACAAAGGGTGAGTCTGTACTATCTGGGAGCACAAAGGGGGAGTCTGTACTATCTGGGGGCACAGAGGGGGGGCTGTACTATATGGGGGCACATGCGGGGGGGCTGTACTATATGGGGGCACAGAGGAGGGAAATTTTAATAAATGTAGTATTGTAGTATGACAGACTTGTATGACTTTAAAGGGGTTATCCAGTAATTAAAAATGTATCCCCTATCCACAGGATGGGACTCCCCCAGCGATCTCCAGAATGGGGCCCGTATTTGTCTTGGCAGACAGTGGTGGACCACTCAGCGCTGTCCCGCTATAGCCGGTGATTGGCTGAGCGGACTCCACACGGATTGGCACTGTAAGATTCATGAAGTCACTTTAAACGCATTATGCAAGCAAGATGCAGCGTGTCTGAGCCTCTGCTACATAACGCACAAACATACAGCGCAGCCGGTTCCTACAGCCCTGACACAGCCGGTATTCTGCCAGATTCCTATACCTTAGCAGAATGCTATACCCGGAAGTGACGCAGCCGCACCGGAAGTGACGAGGCCGCACCGGAATCAGTTGGAGGAGGGCGTGTGTGGATTCGTAAAAATAATTGCACCACCGCGGGAGAAGCACCTACTTCATTTGCATGCGCAAAACCGTACTCCGCACGTGCGCACTCAGCTCTGCTATGTGGTGATCCCACCACCCCAATATCCTGCAATCACCTCTGCTATGTGGTGAGGCTGAACTGCTCCAGATGATGTGTCCGCGCATGCGCACTCAGGGGTAGGGAGATCTGATAGAACATTTTGCACTGAAAAATCTACCTACCCCTGAGTGCGCACGCGCGGTATACAGTTTTGCGCATGAAAATGAAGTAGGTGCTTCTCCCACGGCGGTGCAATTATTTTTACGAATCCACACACGCCCTCCTCCAACTGATTCCGGTGCGGCCTCGTCACTTCCGGTGCGGCTGCGTCACTTCCGGGTATAGCATTCTGCTAAGGTATAGGAATCTGGCAGAATACCGGCTGTGTCAGGGCTGTAGGAACCGGCTGCGCTGTATGTTTGTGCGTTATGTAGCAGAGGCTCAGACACGCTGCATCTTGCTTGCATAATGCGTTTAAAGTGACTTCATGAATCTTACAGTGCCAATCCGTGTGGAGTCCGCTCAGCCAATCACCGGCTATAGCGGGACAGCGCTGAGTGGTCCACCGCGCGGTATACAGTTTTGCGCATGAAAATGAAGTAGGTGCTTCTCCCACGGCGGTGCAATTATTTTTACGAATCCAGTGGATCTGCGCTTGCACAGATCCACACACACCCTCCTCTAGCTGATCCCGATGCGGCCGCGTCACTTCCGGGTATAGCATTCTGCCAGGTATAGGAATCTGGCAGAACACCGGGCCCAATCATCAATCTTTTAAAGCTGTTGATAATTTTGGCTGGCTAGGGTTGAGAATTTATATGTGATCAGGATCATTTGTGATCAATGATAGAAAACTGTTGTCTGCCAAAAGTTTGATCTCTCAGGTTAGATTTGGCATTGTCAGTATGGCAAGACTGCTGAATGTGGCTGATCATTTGATTATATAATTGTGCCTCTAGCCTGAGACTGTGCATCCTCGATGCTGCTATTGAAGTATTTTCATTAGAAGCATCAGTGTGGCTACTAGACCTCAAGACCTCGTCAGCCTCCTACCTGACAGCGCTGACCAGCCTGATGACAGCTCCACACAAGCAGCAGCTACCAGGCTAAAGGACCTTGTGTGATGTCATGATCACGTGATCAGTCACATGTGTGGGAGGAGTCAGGCTCCGGGCAATGTCCGTGCCAGACAGCAGTGCTGATGGGGGGAATGGTCTCCTCTGTTACTGCACCGGCCAAGGAGCCTCAGCCTCCTCGCTGTCGGCACAGCCGGCCGTGCGGCAGTCAGAGCTACCGGCCTAACGGGAATTTTCCCGGTATCCCGGTAGGCCAGTCCGGCCCTGCCCTCCAGAACCTGGAAACAAATTGCGTCCCCCTATCAGACACCACATCAGAGGGAATGCCATGTAATTTCACAATGTTATCAATAAACACTTGAGCTAGAGTTTTGGCATTGGGCAAACTGGATAATGGTATAAAGTACGCCATCTTACTTAAGCGGTCTACCACCACCAAAATCACTGTCTTCTCAGAGGAACTAGGCAAATTGGTGATGAAGTCCACTGACAAATGTGTCCAGGGACCGGATGGGATGGACAAAGGAAGAAGAGATCCTGAAGGCCAATTTCGAGTCACCTTGGCACATGCACAGGTCTCACAGGCTGCCACATAACCCTCTACACCTTTACGTAAACCTGGCCACCAGAATCTCCGGGCAATAAGATCCACAGGGTGTCCCGCAAGGACAGTATCGTGATGTTCCTTGAACCCCTTGTGCCGAAGCCCAGAAGGAACAAACAACCTCACTGGAGGACAGGAATCGGGTGGCTCACCTTGAGCTTCCAACACCTCCGCCTTAAGTTCGGGAAAAAGGGTGGAAACCACCACCCCATCAGCCAAAATCAGAGCAGGATCCTCCGAATCCCCCCCACCAGGAAAGCTGCGTGAAAAAGCATCTGCCTTGATGTTTTTGACCCCAGGGCGATTAGTAACCATAAAATTTTAGGTAAGCCAGATTCTTATTACCATAATGGGATGAATCACTCCTTCTAACCAATGACGCCATTCTTCAAAGGCCAATTTAATGGCCAGCAACTCTATTACCAACATCATAATTTCTTTCGGCAGAAGAGAGTTTTTTTTAAACAAAAAGCACAAGGGCACCATTTGCCAGGAGAAGGACCCTGCGATAATATACTCTTGCATAGCTACTCTTTCGGGTTGGGAAACATTATACAACCGAGACTTTGGCAATTCAGCTCCGGGAATAAGGTTGACCAGACAATCATACTCTCGGTGAGGGAGTAACTCCTGATCTCCACCGTCAGAGAATACATCAGAAAAACAGAAAGAAACAGGGGGTAACATCTTAGTGGATACCACAGAAAGTGATGCCCCTAGACAGTTGTCTATACAGAAATTACTCCAATTACTGATCTGTCTTGCTTGCCAATCTATGGTAGGATTATGTTTGGTCAACCATGGTAAACCTAGCACAAGAGGGGAAGGCAAACCCTTCAGTACAAAACAAGACATGGACTCAACATGGGAATCACCCAACCTCAAATGAATATCATGCACCATATGAATCAGACACTTTTGCGAGAGAGGGGCAGAATCAATAGGAAACACAGATATCCCCTTGTTTAATGCGCTTGTTTTAAAACCATGACTCTGAACGAACTGATAGTCCACAAGGTTAACTCCTGCCCCACTGTCAACAAATACTTCCAATTCAATATTTTCGGAGACTAGTGCCACCACGGCAGGCAGAAGAAATCAGGTACTACCGGTAAAAGAAAAATACCTTCTCCGACTCCACACCCACACTGCAAAGAGTAGGAGAACTAGACCTTTTTATTTTATTTTTTTTCCTTTTTCACCTTAAGGTTTAATAAAAGGACATACATTAATAAAATGTCCTTCTTTACCACAGAAGAAACAAAGTCTTCTCTGAACCCTGAAGTTCCTATTACCAGGGCATGAAGAAACCTGTCCCAAATTGCATAGGCTTATCACAAAACAAAAGCTCGAGTGTCTCTGTATCCCACGGGACAGAAGAGGCTGTTTCCCCATATGGTAGTGCATCCCGAGTGAGGGAAACCTTGCACCTTTCTCTCAAGCATCTATCAATCCGTACGGCCAGGGACATAGCCGCCTCCAAAGAATCAGGGTTTTTGTGGAATGCCAGAACGTCTTTTAGTTTTTCAGACAGCCCTTGACAGAATTGACTACAGAGTGCTGGGTCATTCCACTCCGAATCACGCCCATCTTCTAAAATTCAGAGGAATATGACTCTGCAGAACATTCTTCCTGACTCAAACTACGCAGCTTAGATTAGTCCAGAGAAACCCGGTCTGGGTCATCATAAATAAGGCCCAGGGTCCTGAAAAATTCATCCACTGATCGAAGGGATTGGGAACCAATCAGTAGAGAAAAGGCCCAGGACTGATCATAACCTTTCAGCAGAGAAATAATAATCCCCACTTTTTTATTTCCTTCCCCAGAGGAGAGCGGACGCTGTCGAAAATACAGTTTACAAGATTCCCTGAATCGAACAAAATTATCAATCCCCCCAGAAAACCTATCTCGGAGGGTGACTTTAGATTTGAAGCTGCCCTGGTTCCCACTGACGGAACCAGACTCCTGAGAATATTGAAACTGTGCAACTGAATTACAGAGGTCAGCTACCTCCAAAGATAATCTCTGCATGCGATCTACCAGTGCATTAACAGTATCCATATCTGTACAAATCAAGGAAAATAATGACTGTGTCACTGCAAGTAGGGAAAGAGGAACACCAAGTAAACAAACTGCAACAGGTAAACAGACTAGGCCCCAAAGCTAGGGAGGAGGGAATGGTAACCTAACAATCCCTGATCCTCTCCCTGACTGCTGACAGTATGAGCAAGTACTGATGGTGAACAAACACATACACTGGAACTTAAGCCCTGCTGACACTGAAGCAAACTCTAACTTAGGGAGCGGGGAATGAGACTGCCAGTACCTTCCACCGTGAAGGGACCAGCATCTCCCTGAGATCTAGAAGTAAAACATGCACAAAAGGGAGAACAGGAGGACTTAGCTTGAGACGAGCGGGAAGCAGAGGATCCACAAAGAACATGTATAGAACTCCAGAAGGAAAATATCAACCGCAAAGTCAGCAGTAAGAGGTGCACTTAAATAAAGCCTCTTAAACGGCTAACGAGCAGAACATGTGGAGAGGGTGAGAACCAGCCCACAACAACAAACAGAAGGGAAACACAAAGACCTGTCAGATAGACTCACGTGCTGCAAGTCTATCCGATCTTCTCAGATCTCTCACAGGGCAGGCAGTGACACACATACATCCAATAGGATTATATATGACTGGTTTCAGGAAAGTTGTGGCTTAAGTGAACACTAAGCAACATAATCCCAGCAGTTGGCAGCAGTTCAAAAATGCATTAGACTATGATTAACAATATAAAAACTCTTGGCACATTAGATTTTTGACAAATAATTCCAACAGTGCCACATATTATGTGAGTTATTTATTTTATCAATTAGCGCTCGTTCAGCAGCACTATTTATTATACCAATTTAGTAGTGTAGTTTATTACACGGATTGTTCTAATACATCAACACTGTTTATCATATGTTTTCAAGTTATTTAGTAGCGTTCTCTACATATTGATTTAATCCAGTAGTGACATTCAGTTCAACGATCTTGTTTACATAATATGCTTTTATCACATTAATATTATACTGATGTGTGTTATTTTGTAATTAATGTTTTTAGGCTGGGAGTAGATCTTTTTTTTTTTTTTCTTGTTATTATTTTATGTAAACTGGGTGTTTTGAATTTGCCCAAATACTAGTAAAGTCTACAGAGGCGGTCCATAGTTTTAAATCTATATCAAACAATTATACAGGTCCTTCTAAAAAAATTAGCATATTGTGATAAAGTTCATTATTTTCTGTAATGTACTGATAAACATTAGACTTTCATATATTTTAGATTCATTACACACCAACTGAAGTAGTTCAAGCCTTTTATTGTTTTAATATTGATGATTTTGGCATACAGCTCATGAAAACCCAAAATTCCTATCTAAAAAAATTAGCATATCATGAAAAGGTTCTCTAAACGAGCTATTAACCTAATCATCTGAATCAACTAATTAACTCTAAACACCTGCAAAAGATTCCTGAGGCTTTTAAAAACTCCCAGCCTGGTTCATTACTCAAAACCGCAATCATGGGTAAGACTGCCGACCTGACTGCTGTCCAGAAGGCCATCATTGACACCCTCAAGCAAGAGGGTAAGACACAGAAATAAATTTCTGAACGAATAGGCTGTTCCCAGAGTGCTGTATCAAGGCACCTCAGTGGGAAGTCTGTGGGAAGGAAAAAGTGTGGCAGAAAACGCTGCACAACGAGAAGAGGTGACCGGACCCTGAGGAAGATTGTGGAGAAGGACCGATTCCAGACCTTGGGGGACCTGCGGAAGCAGTGGACTGAGTCTGGAGTAGAAACATCCAGAGCCACCGTGTACAGGCGTGTGCAGGAAATGGGCTACAGGTGCCGCATTCCCCAGGTCAAGCCACTTTTGAACCAGAAACAGCGGCAGAAGCGCCTGACCTGGGCTACAGAGAAGCAGCACTGGACTGTTGCATGTCATTCGGAAATCAAGGTGCCAGAGTCTGGAGGAAGACTGGGGAGAGGGAAATGCCAAAATGCCTGAAGTCCAGTGTCAAGTACCCACAGTCAGTGATGGTCTGGGGTGCCATGACAGCTGCTGGTGTTGGTCCACTGTGTTTTATCAAGGGCAGGGTCAATGCAGCTAGCTATCAGGAGATTTTGGAGCACTTCATGCTTCCATCTGCTGAAAAGCTTTATGGAGATGAAGATGTCATTTTTCAGCACGACCTGGCACCTGCTCACAGTGCCAAAACCACTGGTAAATGGTTTACTGACCATGGTATTACTGTGCTCAATTGGCCTGCCAACTCTCCTGACCTGAACCCCATAGAGAATCTGTGGGATATTGGGAAGAGAAAGTTGAGAGACGCAAGACCCAACACTCTGGATGAGCTTAAGGCCGCTATCGAAGCATCCTGGGCCTCCATAACACCTCAGCAGTGCCACAGGCTGATTGCCTCCATGCCACGCCGCATTGAAGCAGTCATTTCTGCAAAAGGATTCCCGACCAAGTATTGAGTGCATAACTGAACATAATTATTTGAAGGTTGACTTTTTTTGTATTAAAAACACTTTTCTTTTATTGGTCGGATGAAATATGCTAATTTTTTTAGATAGGAAATTTGGGTTTTCATGAGCTGTATGCCAAAATCATCAATATTAAAACAATAAAAGGCTTGAACTACTTCAGTTGGTGTGTAATGAATCTAAAATATATGAAAGTCTAATGTTTATCAGTACATTACAGAAAATAATTAACTTTATCACAATATGCTAATTTTTTTAGAAGGACCTGTATGTTAGAAATAGCCCAAAGCTAGATGTGGACATTCCCCATTTTTTCAATTTTTTCAGCAATAGGGTAATAATCTGCATAATTTATAGCAGAGTAAAGTTGCCAGTTTCCATGATCTTTTTTTGGATCAAAGGTACAATATAATTGTGGATAGGTCACTAAAAAGAAAATCTTGGAAAACCCCTTTAACATTCTAATCCACAGATACGTCCCCTAGTCCTGTTAAATGTCTTAAATCTCATTTTTGGTGTTGGCCTACCCCAATCTGTTTTCACATATAAATCAATGAGCTGACATTGGCTAAGGTTCTGGAAGGTGAAAAGTTTTATTATTCGGGATGTTCTGCCATCTTAATGTTACTGGTTAACCATGTACGGTGGATATTGGGTCTTTAGAGATGGCGCCTGCCCCGGATAAAAGTGAACGCCATAGCCACTGGGTGCCTACTGTTCCTACTGGGTACCTGCATTCCTTGGATATAATGGAGGCCATTTTGGCACCAAAGATGACAGAAATTAAAGCATGTCCAGCATGCATATGGAACCTACACTCCCTGAATTGTATGGTAGCCGTCATGGCAAATAACAGGAAGAATTTAGTGTTAGGAACCCGTCTTACAGAGATCGCCTTGACGTGCGTCAGACGGCCTCAAATAGTTTTGTACAAAATGATTTGCCAAGCATCTCTAATTTAAAAGTATAGCACTAGCAATTATTATGCATTTTTGTACTTTATTTGGTTTGCAGAGAGCTGTTGCATTGCATGTTTTGTTTTACAGTGTTGTTCTCAGCCATAGCAACGTTCCCTTGCGCATTGGGATGTGCTGACTGACCCCCTTTTTCTTTGCAACCCGTGGCTAATGTCTGTGATCAGCGGTAATGTCGACTGCAGACATTTAACCCTCCAGATTCCGGGTAAGGAACACCTCGCCCGGGTTCGAGATCAGGGAAGGTGTTCATGCGTTCATGCATAGTAATGAGCCTGTACTAGGCTTCTGGGCTCATTACTTGTATATTACAGTTCAGGGTAGCAGGTGGCAATTCTGAACTGTTATATAGTGATTTCTGTATAGAATAATGGAATAAATTCAATTATACTATACAAATTGTACGTTGGGGTCAAATTGGGGACCTAACTGAAAGAAAAAAAAATATAGAAAATATTTTAAAAAAATATAAAAATTGAAATCACTCCCTTTCCCCCAAATAAAAATAAACAATTTTAAATTTTAAAATAAAAATAAACAATTTTAAAAATAAGCAATGGTTGTCTTTTATTCTTGACAAAACAATAAGGCAGTAAACGGCAGTGACCAGCTTGCTCCAGCTGGCCTTAAAGAAACAAAAAGTCCCATATCTATAGCACAACTCAGGTATGGTTTTGCATAGTACCGTAACCCCACAGGGTGTATGTGGACCTCTCTTTGTCCTCAGTATTTCAGCTCAGACTCTGATCCAACACAGCAATCGACAGAGCTCCACTGTCAGAGAGAGGTAATCACCACCACCTGAAACTGCTGGCTGTTTTGTAGGCCACTAAAGACCCGGCCTGGAACATGGGGAGTAGTCACCCACCCAGCACTATAACTACTCCCAGTAAGAGCCGTCCCGGATCAGCTATTCACAGCTATACTAAATAAACTAATTGTCAACCACCTACTGCCGCTGACACTTTGGAAATACTGGCTTCTACTTCATCAAGGGCAGGATCCTCAGTGACACATTACCATCAACGATGGTCCCTTGTGCCTTTCTACCTACCCACCCCCTCTCTGGCCAAGGCCGGGGGTCTGGGCAACTTCAGTGAGCATGTAGTGTACTCTAGAGAGGGTATCTGCATTCCCTTGTAGCTTGCCCGGCCTATTCTCCACAGAAAACCTAAAATACTGTAGAGCCAGAAACCAGTGGGTGACCCGGGCATTGTTACTCTTTTTCTCCCTAAGGCCCCTTGCAGACGAGCGTGTCCTAAATAGGTCCGGATGCGTTGCGTCTGCGATCAGGGAAAATTGTGCGAATAGGAGCGCAATTGCAGTCAGTTTTGACTGCGATTGCGTTCCGATGTTCAGTTTTTATTGCGCTTTGCGTTTTGCATGCGCGTGATCAAAAGCTGACTGTGGTACCCAGACCCGAACCCGGACTTCTTCACTGAAGTTCAAGTTTGGAATCGGTGTTCTGTATATTTTTATTATTTTCCATTATAACATGGTTATAATGGAAAATAATAACATTCTTTAATTCAGAATGCTAAGTAAAAGGTCCATTGTGGGGTTAAAAAAGAAAACTCATGTAATTCACCTCATCCACTTGATCACGCAGCCGGGCTCATCTTCTTTTTTCTTCTTCTTGCAGGACGTGGCTGGAAAAGGACCTTCGGTGACGTGCTCGTGCTCCCCACGTGGTGAGCATTGCACCCGCGCTGAATTCTTGCCCGTGTGAAAGGGGCCTTAGCCATTTCAGAGGGGCATGATCCGATACCAGCTTAAATTTCCGCCCAGGAGGTAATCAAGTGCCCACCTAATGGCCAAGCATTCTCTCTCAATTATAGAATAATTCCCCTCTGCCGGAGACAGCTTTCTGCTGAGATAACACACAGGATGTTACTCCCCATTTATGACCTGAGACATCACCGCCCCTAGGCCTAACTCTGATGCATTTGTCTGAATGATAAACTCTCGGGAGAAGTCAGGAGCTACCAAGAATGGCTGTCTACAGAGGGCCAACTTAAGCTTCTGGAAGGCCTCTTCAGCCTCGGGGAACCACTTGATCATGGCAGACTTTCCCCCCATTGTAAGGTCGTAAGGTCGGTCAGGGGTACTGCTATTTAACCACCTCCGGACCGCCTAACGCAGATGTGCGGTCCGCAGGTGGCAGCCCTGCGCTCAACGACGCATATACGCGTCATCTCGCGAGGGCCGGGATTTCCTGTGAACGCGCGCACACAGGCGCGCGCGCTCACAGGAACGGAAGGTAAGCGAGTGGATCTCCAGCCTGCCAGCGGCGATCGCTCGCTGGCAGGCTGGAGATCCAAATTTTTTAACCCCTAACAGGTATATTAGACGCTGTTTTCATAACAGCGTCTAATATACCTCCTACCTGGTCCTCTGGTGGTCCCTTTTGTTAGGATCGACCACCAGAGGACTCAGGTAGGTCAGTACAGTCGCACCAAACACCACACTACACTACACTACACTACACCCCCCCCGTCACTTATTAACCCCTTATAAACCCCTGATCACCCATGATCACCCCATATAAACTCCCTGATCACCCCCCTGTCATTGATCACCGCCCTGTCATTGATCACCCCCCTGTCAGGCTCCGTTCAGACGTCCGTATGATTTTTACGGATCCACGGATACATGGATCGGATCCGCAAAAAACATACGGACGTCTGAATGGAGCCTTACAGGGGGGTGATCAATGACAGGCGGGTGATCACCCATATACACTCCCTGATCACCCCCTGTCATTGATCACCCCCCTGTCATTGATCACTCCCCTGTAAGGCTCCATTCAGACGTCCGCATGATTTTTACGGATACATGGATACATGGATCGGATCCGCAAAACACATGCGGACGTCTGAATGGAGCCTTACAGGGGGTGATCAATGACAGGCGGGTGATCACCCATATACACTCCCTGATCACCCCCCTGTCATTGATAACCCCCCTGTAAGGCTCCATTCAGACGTCCGCATGCGTTCTGTGGATCCGATCCATGTATCCATGGATCCGTAAAAAATCATGCGGATGTCTGAATGGAGCCTTACAGGGGGGGTGATCAGTGACAGGGGGGTGATCACCCTGATTACCCTGATCACCCCCTGTCATTGATAACCCCCCTGTAAGGCTCCATTCAGACGTCCGCATGCGTTCTGTGGATCCGATCCATGTATCCATGTATCCGTAAAAAATCATGCGGATGTCTGAATGGAGCCTTACAGGGGGGGTGATCAGTGACAGGGGGGTGATCACCCTGATTACCCTGATCACCCCCTGTCATTGATAACCCCCCTGTAAGGCTCCATTCAGACGTCCGCATGCGTTCTGTGGATCCGATCCATGTATCCATGGATCCGTAAAAAATCATGCGGATGTCTGAATGGAGCCTTACAGGGGGGGTGATCAGTGACAGGGGGGTGATCACCCTGATTACCCTGACCACCCCCTGTCATTGATAACCCCCCTGTAAGGCTCCATTCAGACGTCCGCATGCGTTTTGTGGATCCGATCCATGTATTCATGGATCCGTAAAAAATCATGCGGATGTCTGAATGGAGCCTTACAGGGGGGGTGATCAATGACAGGGGGGTGATCAGGGAGTCTATATGGGTGATCACCCCCCTGTCATTGATCACCCCCCTGTCATTGATCACCCCCCCCCCCCCCTGGTAAGGCTCCATTCAGACATTTTTTTTGGCACAAGTTAGCGGAAATTTTTTGTTTGTTTTTGTTTTTTCTTACTAAGTCTCATATTCCACTAACTTGTGTCAAAAAATAAAATCTCACATGGACGCACCATACCCCTCACGGAATCCAAATGCGTAAACATTTTTAGACATTTATATTCCAGACTTCTTCTCACGCTTTAGGGCCCCTAAAAAGCCAGGGCAGTATAAATACCCCACATGTGACCCCATTTCGGAAAGAAGACACCCCAAGGTATTCCGTGAGGGGCATATTGAGTCCATGAAAGATTGAAATTTTTGTCCTAAGTTAGCGGAAAGTGAGACTTTGTGAGAAAAAAACAAAAAAAAATCAATATCCGCTAACTTATGCAAAAAAAATAAAAATTCTAGGAACTCGCCATGCCCCTCATTGAATACCTTGGGGTGTCTTCTTTCCAAAGTGGGGTCACATGTGGGGTATTTATACTGCCCGGGCATTATACTGCCCGAAAGTGTGAGAAGAAGTCTGGGATCCAAATGTCTAAAAATGCCCTCCTAAAAGGAATTTGGGCCCCTTTGCGCATCTAGGCTGCAAAAAAGTGTGACACATCTGGTATCGCCGTACTCAGGAGAAGTTGGGGAATGTGTTTTGGGGTGTCATTTTACATATACCCATGCTGGGTGAGAAAAATATCTTGGTCAAATGCCAACTTTGTATAAAAAAATGGGAAAAGTTGTCTTTTGCCAAGATATTTCTCTCACCCAGCATGGGTATATGTAAAATGACACACCAAAACACATTGCCCAACTTCTCCTGAGTACGGCGATACCACATGTGTGACACTTTTTTGCAGCCAAGGTGGGCAAAGGGGCACATATTCCAAAGTGCACCTTTCGGATTTCGCAGGCCATTTTTTACACATTTTGATTGCAAGGTACTTCTTACACATTTGGGCCCCTAAATTGCCAGGGCAGTATAACTACGCCACAAGTGACCCCGTTTTGGAAAGAAGACACCCCAAGGTATTCCGTGAGGGGCACGGCGAGTTCCTAGAATTTTTTATTTTTTGTCACAAGTTAGCGGAAAATGATGATTTTTCTTTTTTTTTCTTTTTTCCTTACAAAGTCTCATATTCCACTAACTTGCGACAAAAAATAAAAAATTCTTGGAACTCGCCATGCCCCTCACGGCAGTGGCGTAGCGTGGGTTGCCAGCACCCGGGGCGAGCCATGTATTGCGCCCCCCCCCCCTCCCAACCTGTGGACACGCCCCTTTTACAGCTAATGTAGCAGTCCTATGTAACACCACAGATAACATGGTGACAACGCTCTAAGTACAGATGATGTAGTAGATGGGTATAAGGCCCCAGAATTCAGAACACGCACAGTGTGACCTGAAGTCTGGGGCCAGGATGCAGCAGGGATGCGCCAAATTCTCAATCCACCCCCCCCCCCCAACCCTACCGTATAACAAATATGTGTTTGGACATTACATACATCACTACAAAATATACAGTATAATACAGCACCACATACCTCATCCATCCAGTGACGTCTCCTGTGATGTAGACTTTCCTCAGCATCTTCATTCAGAGATAAGACCGCCATGACACCTTCTTTCAGCCACGTCACATCTCTGCAGAGTTTTATTAATATTAGTTATTATTATTATATATAATGCCCCACTCTGTATAATGACCCCTCTGTAATATTAGGATATATAATGGGCCATTATATATCCTAATAATACAGAGGGGGCCATTATATATAATAATTATCCAGAGGGTCCATTATATATCCTAATATTACAGAGGGGTCATTATATATAATAATTATACAGAGGGGCATTATATATATATAATATTAATACAGAGGGGGCCATTATATATCCTAATATTACAGAGGGGTCACTATATATAATATACAGAGAGGCCATTATATATTATAGTTATACAGAAGGGGCCATAATAAATAATTATACAAAGGAGCCATTATATATTATACAGAGGGGCCATTATAATAATACAGAGGGGCCATTATATATTATAATAATACAGAGGGGCCATTATATATTATAGTTATACAGAAGGGGCCATAATAAATAATAATTATACAAAGGAGCCATTATATATTATACAGAGGGGCCATTATATATTATAATAATACAGAGGGGCCATTATATATCCTAATATTACAGAGGGGCCATTATATATTATAGTTATACAGAGAGGCTATTAATAATGGGCCCTCTGTATAATTATTATATATTATGGCCCCCTTGTATAATTCTAATATATAATGGCCCCTCTGTATTATTATAATATATAATGGCCCCTCTGTATTATTATAATATATAATGGCCCCTCTGTATTATTATAATATATAATGGCCCCTCTGTATTATTATAATATATAATGGCCCCTCTGTATTATTATAATGGCCCCTCTGTATAATATATAATGACTCCTTTGTATAATTATTATTTATTATGGCCCCCTCTGTATAACTATAATATATAATGGCCTTCTGTATAATGTATCATGGCCCCTCTGTATAATATAAAACGGTACCCATTCTTTAAATATACTGGCCACCTCCATAGTGCCCCCAGTACTTACATAAAAAAAAAAAAAAAGTACTCACCTCTCTTCATCACCTCTTGCAGTCTTTGCTTGGGCGTCCCGGCGCAGGCAGTCAGGAAAACATCACCGTGGCCTCCTGCGCCGCGTCATCGCGTCATCTCGCGAGACCCGGCGCAGGCAGTCAGGAACACATCACCGTGGCCTCCTGCGCCGCGTCATCGCGTCATCTCGCGAGACCCGGCGCAGGAGGTCACGGTCATATAATCACGATCTCCTGGACTCCTGCGCCGCTCTACTGCGTTTTAAAGCTTGATGCCAGGCGGAACGGAGGGGATGGGAGCCATAGGCTTCCATCACCCTCATTTTACTGCCTTCTGCCTGGCGCCCCCTACAATTTGGCGCCCGGGGCAACGGCCCCCCTGGCCCCCCCCACGCTACGCCCCTGCCTCACGGAATACCTTGGGGTGTCTTCTTTCCAAAATGGGGTCACTTGTGGCGTAGTTATACTGCCCTGGCAATTTAGGGGCCCAAATGTGTGAGAAGAACTTTGCAATCAAAATGTGTAAAAAATGCCCTGCAAAATCCGAAAGGTGCACTTTGGAATATGTGCCCCTTTGCCCACCTTGGCAGCAAAAAAGTGTGACACATCTGGTATCGCCGTACTCAGGAGAAGTTGGGCAATGTGTTTTGGGGTGTCATTTTACATATACCCATGCTGGGTGAGAAAAATATCTTGGTCAAATGCCAACTTTGTATAAAAAAATGGGAAAAGTTGTCTTTTGCCAAGATATTTCTCTCACCCAGCATGGGTATATGTAAAATGACACCCCAAAACACATTCCCCAACTTCTCCTGAGTACGGCGATACCAGATGTGTGACACTTTTTTGATGCCAAGGTGGGCAAAGGGGCACATATTCCAAAGTGCACCTTTCGGATTTCACCGGTCATTTTTTTACAGATTTTGATTGCAAAGTACTTCTCACACATTTGGGCCCCTAAATTGCCAGGGCAGTATAACTACGCCAGAAGTGACCCCATTTTGGAAAGAAGACACCCCAAGGTATTCCGTGAGGGGCATGGCGAGTTCCTAGAATTTTTTATTTTTTGTCGCAAGTTAGTGGAATATGAGACTTTGTAAGGAAAAAAGAGAAAAAAAAAAAATCATCATTTTCCGCTAACTTGTGACAAAAAATAAAAAATTCTAGGAACTCGCCATGCCCCTCACGGAATACCTTGGGGTGTTTTCTTTCCAAAATGGGGTCACTTGTGGCGTAGTTATACTGCCCTGGCAATTTAGGGGCCCAAATGTGTGAGAAGTACCTTGCAATCAAAATGTGTAAAAAAATGGCCTGCAAAATCTGAAAGGTGCACTTTGGAATATGTGCCCCTTTGCCCACCTTGGCAGCAAAAAAGTGTGACACATCTGGTATCGCCGTACTCAGGAGAAGTTGGGGAATGTGTTTTGGGGTGTCATTTTACATATACCCATGCTGGGTGAGAGAAATATCTTGGCAAAAGACAACTTTTCCCATTTTTTTATACAAAGTTGGCATTTGACCAAGATATTTTTCTCACCCAGCATGGGTATATGTAAAATGACACCCCAAAACACATTCCCCAACTTCTCCTGAGTACGGCGATACCAGATGTGTCACACGTTTTTGTTGCCAAGGTGGGCAAAGGGGCACATATTCCAAAGTGCACCTTTTGGATTTCACCGGTCATTTTTTACACATTTTGATTGCAAAGTTCTTCTCACACATTTGGGCCCCTAAATTGCCAGGGCAGTATAACTACCCCACAAGTGACCCCATTTTGGAAAGAAGACACCCCAAGGTATTCCGTGAGGGGCATGGCAAGTTTTTAGAATTTTTTATTTTTTGTCGCAAGTTAGTGGAATATGAGACTTTGTAAGGAAAAAAGAGAAAAAAAAAAAATCATCATTTTCCGCTAACTTGTGACAAAAAATAAAAAATTCTAGGAACTCGCCATGCCCCTCACGGAATACCTTGGGGTGTTTTCTTTCCAAAATGGGGTCACTTGTGGCGTAGTTATACTGCCCTGGCAATTTAGGGGCCCAAATGTGTGAGAAGTACCTTGCAATCAAAATGTGTAAACAAATGGCCTGCAAAATCTGAAAGGTGCACTTTGGAATATGTGCCCCTTTGCCCACCTTGGCAGCAAAAAAGTGTGACACATCTGGTATCGCCGTACTCAGGAGAAGTTGGGGAATGTGTTTTGGGGTGTCATTTTACATATACCCATGCTGGGTGAGAGAAATATCTTGGCAAAAGACAACTTTTCCCATTTTTTTATACAAAGTTGGCATTTGACCAAGATATTTTTCTCACCCAGCATGGGTATATGTAAAATGACACCCCAAAACACATTGCCCAACTTCTCCTGAGTACGGCGATACCAGATGTGTCACACTTTTTTGCTGCCAAGGTGGGCAAAGGGGCACATATTCCAAAGTGCACCTTTTGGATTTCACCGGTCATTTTTTACACATTTTGATTGCAAAGTTCTTCTCACACATTTGGGCCCCTAAATTGCCAGGGCAGTATAACTACCCCACAAGTGACCCCATTTTGGAAAGAAGACACCCCAAGGTATTCCGTGAGGGGCATGGCAAGTTTTTAGAATTTTTTATTTTTTGTCGCAAGTTAGTGGAATATGAGACTTTGTAAGAAAAAAAAAAAAAAAAAAAATCATCATCATTTTCCGCTAACTTGTGACAAAAAATAAAAAGTTCTATGAACTCACTATGCCCATCAGCGAATACCTTAGGGTGTCTACTTTCCGAAATGGGGTCATTTGTGGGGGTTTTCTACTGTTTGGGCATTGTAGAACCTCAGGAATCATGACAGGTGCTCAGAAAGTCAGAGCTGTTTCAAAAAGCGGAAATTCACATTTTTGTACCATAGTTTGTAAATGCTATAACTTTTACCCAAACCATTTTTTTTTGCCCAAACATTTTTTTTTTATCAAAGACATGTAGAACAATAAATTTGGCGAAAAATGTATATATGGATGTCGTTTTTTTTGCAAAATTTTACAGCTGAAAGTGAAAAATGTCATTCTTTTGCAAAAAAATCGTTACATTTTGATTAATAACAAAAAAAGTAAAAATGTCAGCAGCAATAAAATACCACCAAATGAAAGCTCTATTAGTGAGAAGAAAAGGAGGTAAAATTCATTTGGGTGGTAAGTTGCATGACCGAGCGATAAACGGTGAAAGGAGTGTAGTGCCGAAGTGTAAAAAGTGCTCTGGTCATGAAGGGGGTTTCACCTAGCGGGGCTGAAGTGGTTAAGCGAACTTGGGGGCAAATCTCCTATAATATCCCTGTATATTAGCCTGTTTCTTGGTAAGTGGGCAGGGCCATTCTTGGATAGATTCCACCTTATTTACTTGGGGTTTATCACCCCTCTTCCCACGATGTATCCCATGGCACACTTACTTGGATTTTTAGTGAAGCCTTCCTTTTTTAGAGATCGAGAACGGCTTGAATTTTACTGAGGTAACTCTCCCAATCCCGACTGAAGATTACTATGTCACTCAAGTAAGCTGCCGCATATTCCCTGTGTGGGCGTAAGATCTGGTCCATAGCCCTCTGAAAAGTGGCGGGAGCCCCTTGCAAACCAAATGGCATCCTGATGTACTGGAAGGACCCTTCTGGTGTGGGAAACGCTGTCTTTTCTCTAGCTTCTTTTGATAAAAGAATTTGCCAGTACCCCTTGCTAAGATCTAGGGTAGTTAAATAGGGAGCTAGCCCTAGTCTCTCAATAAGCTCATCCACCCGGGGCATGGGGTATGCTTCTACCTTGGATACCTCGTTTAACTTGCGCTAGTTCAAAATCAAGATCCACGATGGCGGCGCATGCACCACGCGAGGCCCAGAGTCTCCTCAGATTTTTCAAGTTAGCAGTGTTATTCCTGCTCATTTCGGGTCTGTTCGTTCAGAGCAGCTTCGCTTTTAAATCTTACACCCGACATGAGCTTTGGATATAGGATTACACAACTCTGACTGTTTTATCAGCAACCTTCGATTCATCCCTGAATTAAGAAGAACACCCGACGCTTCGCAGGCTACTCGGCCGACCAGAAGTGCTTGAAGACGGCGCAGGGACCGCAAACAAAGGTGGGGGAAGCGCTGCGGGCTAACAGCTAAGCTAAGGCTAACACCATATCAGCTTTCTTTACCCAGCATTTTCCTTGCTAATGTGCGGTCCCTGGTGAACAAAATGGATGAGTTACGACTATGGATTACTGACAACAGGATACTTATGGATTGTAATGTCATGATACTCACGGAAACATGGCTACACAGCAGAATATCTGTGTTGTCGAGCTGGTCGGACGCCATGCATATATCCCACTGGATGCTAATGCCAAGCTTGCTGTGAGCGAACTTCATGCGGTCATTAGCAAACAACAATATGGCTGGACATTCAGGCCATCTCTGACTATAAGCTCAGCAATTCCACACAGACAGCCATGACTGTGTCCTCCCTCGATGAGCTAAATGATTTTTATGCTCGTTTTGACAAGGACAATAAGGAAAAGTTTGCCAAAACCTTACCCTCTGATGGCTGTCATACCTTTACTCGCACCATCACAGATGTCCAAAACGCACTGAGATGGCCCTGACGGCATTCCTGGACGTGTGCTTCGAGCATGTGCTGAGCAGCTTGCAGGGGTCTTTACTGACATCTTCAACCCGTCGCTTGCCCAGGCAGTAGTACCAGCGTGCTTCAAGACCACCTCTATTGTGCCAGTGCCTGAACGACTATCGCCCTGTAGCATTCACGCCTATAGTTATGAAGTGCTTTGAGCTACTGGTCCTGGCACACCTCAAGTTTGCTTGCCCCTCACACTGGATCCTTAACAATTAAGTAATAGGAGTACAGAGGATGCTGTATCTACGGCGCTTCACTGTGTACTCTCACACCTGGATAACAAGAATACTTATGCAAGAATGCTGTTTGTTGACTTCAGCTCAGCATTCAATACAGTCATTCCCTCCAAGTTGATCACTAAGCTTGTGGATCTTGGAGTATCTGTAACTGGATCATGGACTTTTTGACCAACAGACCCCAGCATGTTAGGTCAGGAAATAACTGTTCCACCACCATCACACTCAACACTGGCACTCCACAGGTCTGTGTACTGACCCCGTTCCTCTACTCTCTTTTCACCTATTACTGCAGGTGTAGGTGTGGATCCAATTCCATCATTAAGTGTGCAGATGACACCACAGTGATTGGTCTCATCACTGACAACGATGAGTCTGACTATAGGGAAGAAGCAAAGCACTTAGCTGTGTGGTGCACTGATAACCTGCTCCTGAATACCAGCAAAACAAAAGCGCTCATTGTGGACTTCAGGAAGGAGAAGAGAGACACCATCCACATAAATGGCACAGCTGTTGAACGGGTTTCCAGCTTTAAGTTCCTGGGGACCTATATCTGAGAATCTGTCCTGGTCAACCAAAATCCCCGGCCTGGTGAAGAAGGCTTCTTTTTTTTGAGGATACTGAAGAAAAACCACCTGTCTGCTGACATACTGGGTAACGTCTATCGCTGTGGGTGGTGACAACTGCACAACCCATCACAGGGACCCCACTTCCTGCTATTGAGGATGTTCACAAGAAGAGATGTCTACGTTGCGCACGCATCATTCTTAGGGACTCCTCTCATCCTGCCAATAAACTCTTCCAGCTCCTTCCTTCGAGAAGGCGCTGCAGGACCCTTCAGACTAAAACCATCAGGTTTAGGAAGAGTTTCTTCCCCACAGCTGTTATCCTACTGAACTCAAGCCCCCGATGAACATTTTCATCCACACTCACTTAACACTCTACACTCCTCCTCCCCTCCATTCTCCCCAATAACCATGATCATGACTGTCATTCATTCTTAACATTCACGGTATGTTCACATTGGTTACAGCTATAGTTGGGACATAGCATAAGTCTCTGTTATAGTACGTACTTACCCTTATAGTACGTACACTTATACTGTTCACTATTATAGTCTGTTCATAGCACTACTCTTCCACTTCTGGAGCTTTATTCATAGCATTCTGCAGATCTGTTTACTATACATCTGTAAAATTGTATATATGTAGCACATCTGTATACTTGTTCATAGTACATCTGTATATTTGCCATCTGTATAGCAATATAGAAACAGTTCATCTGTATATCTGTATACTTGAGCATATCTGTATATATGTATACATCAGTACACCTATATATTTGTCCATAGTACATCCCACTTTTAGATTCCTCTACCACCCCCAGCTTTATCATTTTCTGGACCTCCTTGGACACAACCTCCCTACGGACCTCAGGAATCCTACAAGGTTTTAAATTTACTCTCGCATGAGGCTCTGTAATGATCTCATGTTCTACAACATTGGTTAACCCTGGTATTTCTGTAAATAAGTCCCTATTCTGCTGCAACAGGAGCTTGCATTGGTATTTTTCGGGAAGGGGGGCAGGGCTTCTGCAATCTTCACATTCTCTATGGTGGCGTCTGGTTGGGTCATCAGACAAGGAGCCTCAGGAGGATACCTATCTTTCCATGGCTTAAGCAGGTTGATATGGTAAATCTGATAGGGCTTTCTCCTACCTGGCTGGTGTACCAACTCTCTCAACTATCTCATAGGGCTGTTGACATTTTGCCAGGAATTTGCTCTCCACTGTGGGCACTAGGACTAGAACCCAGTCCCCTGGACTAAACTGTCTAAGACGAGCAGACCGGTTATATATTTAGCTTGTGCCTCTTGAGCCCAGAGAAGATTCTGCTTCACAATGGGCATTACCTGAGCTATTCGCTCTTGCAGTGTGGTGACATGTTCAATCACGCTTTTGTAAGGTGTGCCCTCGCTCTTCCAGGTCTCCTTAGCTACAGTTGCAAGAAAAAGTATGTGAACCCTTTCAAATGATATGGATTTCTGCACAAATTGGTCATAAAATGTGATCTGATCTTCATCTAAGTCACAACAATAGACAATCACAGTCTGCTTAAACTAATAACACACAAAGAATTAAATGTTACCATGTTTTTATTGAAAACACCATGTAAACATTCACAGTGCAGGTGGAAAAAGTATGTGAACCCTTGGATTTAATAAATGGTTGAACCTCCTTTGGCAGCAATAACTTCAACCAAACATTTCCTGTAGTTGCAGATCAGACATGCACAACGGTCAGGAGTAATTCTTGACCATTCCTCTTTACAGAAATGTTTTAGTTCAGCAATATTCTTGAGATGTCTGGTGTGAATCGCTTTCTGGAGGTCATGCCACAGCAACTCAATTGGGTTGAGGTCAGGACTCTGACTGGGCCACTCCAGAAGGCGTATTTCCTTATGTTTAAGCCATTCTGTTGTTGATTTACTTCTATGCTTTGGGTCATTGTCCTGTTGCAAAACCCATCTTCTGTTGAGCTTCAGCTGGTGGAAAGATGGCCTTAAGTTCTCCTGCAAAATGCCTTGATAAACTTGGGAATTCATTTTTCCTTCGATGATAGCAATCCGTTAAGGCCCTGACACAGCAAAGCAGCCCCAAACCATGATGCCCCCGGACACCATACTTCACAGTTGGGATGAGGTTTTGATTCTGGGGAGGAGGGCACCTTTTCATTGATTGTCTCACTGCGGTGAACACCCATCATCTACACTGCTAATCACAGAGTAGATATCCTTCACATTGTGCTGGAGCTCTCAAACTCATTAACCCCATATGGGGTATGCCTGGATATATTTGGCTGGACAATGGAAAGGAGGAAGAACCGCACAATGTGAATGATGTACTACATATAAAAACATATGGTGACATTACTAAAATAACCTAACTCATGCAAGTAGATTTTCAACACAAAGGATCTGATCAAAGCCCCTAAGAGGAAGGTATATATAAATGAGCATAAATATAAATATGAAAACAATATCTTTCCTTAGCAATTTACTGGTAAATGTACATTAGCTCTCTTTTTAGGTTTAATCCTGCTGGGACTCTGGTATTTAATCTAAATATCCAGAACGCCTCCCGTAGGAGGAGTTTTTTTCGGTGGTCCCCACCTCTTGGGGGTGCAATAACCTTCTCAATTGCAAATGCATTGAAACTTTTGACTCTGCGGGCGTGCATCTGCACAAAGTGTCTTGCTGCATTAGAGATGTTCAATGCGTTCGGATTACTGATATAATTTAGATGCTCCAACAACCAATTTCTGAATTTTCGCTTTGTACTCCCAACATACAGCAAGTCACATTCAGTGCAACAAATAATATAGACCACCCCTGTAGTGTTACAATTGATATAACTCTCAGTGGCGTCTCTAGCTTTCAAATTTTGGGGGGGCACACTGGGGGCCAGGACAAAAGTAGGGGGGGCAGCTATAACAACGATATATTTACACAAGTACGCTCAGAAATGCTGCGATACTTTACCCAATACCTAAAACCACAACAGGGAAGAAAAGTCCTGCTGTCTGTGGTTTAAAAAATAAATAACAAAAATCACTCAGATTTCAACATGTCCTAGCTGCCTGTGGATGACACTTTTATATGGAGGGGGATCTGTGGATGACACTGCTATGGGGGGGATCTGTGAATGACACTGCTATGGGGGGGGGGGGGGGATCTGTGGATGACACATACCGTATATAGCAGTAGTATATATATGTGTCATCCACAGATCCACCCCATGACAGTGTCATCCCCATTTCCCCCTCTATAACAGTGTCATCCCCATTTCCCCCTCTATAACAGTGTCATCCACAGATCCCCCTCTCTATAACAGTGGCATCCACAGCCTCTCACAGGAGTGTACATTTGACATTTCTAAACTGTAATCCATATCCTGCAGTAACTAACTTTAAATCCGGATTCAGCGGCCGCTCATCTCTACTAGTACCATAACCTTACACCCCTCGGCTAGCTTCGGTAACAGGGCCAGGCTACAGCCTTCAGGTACTGCCTGTTAGTTGTTACCGTGCAAGTGCTGATTTCTGCAGGTCAGAGGATACGGATTACAGTATAGAAGAACTGTACACTCCTGTGAGCGGTCCAGTGGCGGATCCAGAGCTTGGTTTCGGGAGCGGCACTTCCAGATTATTTTCTGTCCGCCGCCACAGAACAAGGGTGCTTATAGAACAGACTACACAGTGTAGAGGTATACTGTATATTGTGTGGCACAGTGTAGCGGTATACTGTACATTGTGTGGCACAGTGTAGCGTTATACTGTACATTGTGGGGCACAGTGTAGGCTATATGTGTATAACAAACATATTTCACATGAAAACTTAGTTACTTGGCTTGGCCCTTGGGGATCTCGGACACCACTTCACCACATTGGCCGGGGGCTCGGCGGAGCTGATGTTCTGTTTCATCCTAATAAGAAAGATTTCATAATAAGGATTTGGAGAAGGGGCAGAGGGATAGCAGAGCAGGGAGAGGCTGGTGCTGCTACTAGGGGGTCATACAATGGGGGAGTAATAAAGCCCACCATAATGCCCCCCCCCCAGTAGAAATAATTATCCTTATAATGTGACAGTGCAAAAAATACCCCCTTGTTATGCACCAAGTTGAGCTAATGTCCCCCATAATGTGCCAGTGTAAAATACCCCTATAAATTCCCCCCAGTAAATGCCCCCATAGTGCTCCTCTCCCCCCTTCCTCCTAGTGCCCCCCATAATGTACCAGTATAAAATGCCCCATATATAGTGCCCCAGTAGATGCCCTCAGTGTCCCCCATAATTTGCAAGTATAAAATACCCCTTCTTAGTGCCCCACGTAGATGACTCCATAGTACTCCTCTCCCCCCTTCCCCATAGTACCCACCATAATGTGTCCCAGTATAAAATGCTACTGTACAGAGCCCCCCATATAAAATACCCCTTCTTTGTGGCCTCAGTAGATGCCCCTATAGTGCCCACCAATAACGTGCCAGTAATAAGTGCCCCCATCACGTGCCAGTAACAAGAGCCCCCCATCATGTTCCAGTAACAAGAGCCCCCAATCACGTGCCAGTAACAAGAACCCCCATCACGTGCCAGTAATAACCCCCCCATTACGTGCCAGTAATAACCCCCCCATTACGTGCCAGTAATAAGCCGCCCCCCAATGTGCCAGTAATAAGCCGCCCCCCCCCAGTGTGCCAGTAATAAGCCGCCCCCTCCAATGTGCCAGTAATAAGCCTCCCCCAATGTGCCAGTAATAAGCCGCCCCCCCAATGTGCCAGTAATAAGCCCCCCATCATGTGCCAGTAATAAGCCCCCCATCACGTGCCAGTAATAAGCCCCCCCATCACGTGCCAGTAATAAGCCCCCCATCACGTGCCAGTAATAAGCCCCCCCATCACGTGCCAGTAATAAGCCCCCCATCACTTGCCAGTAATAAGCCCACCCCAATGTGCCAGTAATAAGCTGCCCCCCCAATGTGCCAGTAGTGGTTCTGCGTTTTTTGAAGCACCCACCGGATTCCTTTTATCCTTATCTGATTTATATTTTTTATAATATGATGCTTTATTATCCCCGGTGTCAGATGATGTGAGGGGGACGGACGCACCAGACTCTAAATCCAAAGTCCCGGTTGTATTTGAATAGACATATTCACCTCTAATAACCGGAATTCAAATAAAAAACAGAACTGGCTCAGCTATAAGGGGTTCAGTAGGTGCGGGGGCAATCCATGCAAAACCTGCAACTATGTGACTCCCTTGCAATCTTTTGAAAATTCTGACCACTCCTGTAGTTTCCCAATTAAGAGTTATATCAATTGTAACACTACAGGGGTGGTCTATATTATTTGTTGCACTGAATGTGACTTGCTGTATGTTGGGAGTACAAAGCGAAAATTCAGAAATCGGTTGTTGGAGCATCTGAATTATATCAGTAATCCGAACGCATTGAACATCTGCAATGCAGCAAAACACTTTGTGCAGATGCACGCCCGCAGAGTCAAAAGTTTCAATGCATTTGCAATTGAGAAGGTTATTGCACCCCCAAGAGGTGGGGACCTCCTGCGGAAGGCGTTCTGGATATTTAGATTAAATACCAGAGTCCCAGCAGGATTAAACCTAAAAAGAGAGCTAATGTACATTTACCAGTAAATTGCTAAGGGAAGATATTGTTTTCATATTTATTTATTTTTTAATCAAAATTTTTATTCAGATCTGGCACTGGACAATATAGTACATAAAGCCATACAGTACATACAATGGTCGATACAGTACAGAGAAATAGGATATGAATATTCAAGAAGATGTTAGTTTAACATCGAGCACCGCATGTTATAGAAAATTCTGCCTAGATCCCCCTTTTTTTTATTTTTAAGAACCTCCCACCCTCCCTCCCCTCCCCCCAGGAAAAAAAACAAGTCAAGATCTGGTGCATCTTGTAGACATTGGATTCCCATCAGGATAACTCTAAAAGATCCCAGGTATGAAGAGAAGTAGTTTTGTTGGTCTCGACTTCCGTTTTCCTACTCATTAAACAATATCAACCGGCCAAACTTGCACATTAGCACTACAGATAAACTAAAGTATCATAGATTATATCAATAGGTCTCCCAAGCTACCTGCTACTCTAGCTTTCATGTTCCATAATGTGTCAACAAATGGTTTCATAACCTCTTTTTTCTTATATAAGGTGAGTGAATTTTCAATAAATGGTCTCCACTTATTAATAAAGGATTGTATGGATGATTCTTTGTTGCGCTCCGCATCCAATCTATCCATGTACATGAGCACTTTTACTGTGCCAATGACTTCATCCAAAGTGGGCAGCTGGGGCTGTAACCATTTCCTCAGTATACATTTTTTTGCCGCAAGCAATAGGACATGTGGCCCCTTGGTGCCCACTACAGTCAGCGTCCTCCTGGTCCCTAGGAATGAATTGGAACACGCACTGTTGGGGTACATCTTTAACTTCAATCTTCCAAGTATCTTTGACATATGCACAAATTTGCTCCCAATACAATCTCAACTTACTACATCCCCAGATCCCATGCAGAAGGTCAGCTTTATGCATATCACACTTGGGGCAGTTTCTCAGATAATGCGCTGGCGCATTGTCAAAAGACAAGTTATAGGCATAGGTTGCCCTGTGGATTATTCTGAATTGTGTTTCTCTCCAATGTTCGCTGCTGATGGCACTTCTTATTTTGTCCATCCCCTCGCGTATTTTAAAGTTAAGTTTGTCATCAGCTACCTGTTTCTCCCATTCTTTAAAGACCGTCTGCGCAGCCCCTTCCAGTTTAACATTCATTAGCTTTCTATATAGTATGGAAATAGAGTCCATGCTGCTCGCCTGGTTCATCAAACTAGCAAACCTAGTTATGGCTGTCTCAGTGCCCATTGTTTTTTATTGGGCTGCGCAGAATGCCCTTATCTGCAAAAACTGTAGGTACTGGTTTGGGGGTATGGAATATTTGGACTGTACTTCCTCCCAGGATAGTAGTTTTAGTCCATTAACAGTCAATAGATCTCCTAGGGTCCTCACATTTTTCCTACGCCAATTGTGAAACAGGCTATTAGATCTCCCCTGAGGGAAAGATGGGAGGGACCACAGCGGCATGTAGGTTGAGATATAGATAGGTAATCTATATAATTTTCTGACATGTTTCCACGTCGCTATTGTGTCTCTGAGTATCAGAGCTTGTTTGGCACTCTCTGGAAGTAACGAGATTTTAGTGTGTAACAGAGCATGTAGATCAAGAGGCGCTACTAGTTCTTGCTCCAACGCCCTATCAGCGTAATGTGAGGTTCCCCATACCCAGTCCCGTATATACCTCCATGCTGCCAAGTTGTAGCCCCAGATATCAGGTAATTGTAGGCCCCCCTCCCATTTTAGAAGGCAAAGTTTCCTATATGCAATATGTGGTCTTTTCTTCTTCCACAGGAAAGCTATAAACGCGGACTGTAGCTTATTAATGTCTGTGTGTTTCAATAAAAGCGGTATCGTTTGCAGCGGATATAAGAGCCTAGCAAAACTTGTCATTTTAATGAGACTCGCCCTCCCTAATAGGGTCAGCGGGAGTTCCTGCCATCTCTGCAATTCTTGAATAATTTTAGCTATCAATGGGTCATAGTTTAATTTGTACATCATAGCCGGGGATTTGCCTATTTTAATTCCTAGATATTTTATATAGTCCCGCGCTACCGTGATCAGACCCTCTTCATATCTCTCTCCTAATCCCTTCCCTACATGCAGCAGCTGACATTTAGCAACATTGATCTTATACCGCATAAAAGTTCGCACTTTATTTAGGGTATCCAGGACTCTTGACAAATCCTTAGTGGGGTCACGTAGAAACAGCAACATATCGTCCGCGAAACATGTCAGCTTAATTTCCTTATTCCCCACCTTTATTCCTTCATAAACATCCGAACTTAGCAGGTGCCTAGCAAGTGGTTCAAGAGCTATGCTGAATAAAAGTGGGGAAAGTGGGCATCCTTGTCTCGTGCCTTTCTGGAGTTGGAACTTGGCTGACAAAAAACCTGGGAGACAGATACTTGCTTGCGGGGCGGTATAAATTGCCTGGACAAATGCCCTAAAAGGGCCTTGAATTCCTATCTTATCTAAGACTAGATCTAACCATTGCCAGTTCACGTTGTCGAAGGCTTTTTCGGCATCTAAAGCCAAAAGAGCCTCTCTTCCCAACTCATCCGTCTGCTGTCTCCTGAGGAGCCAATCTTGGACTGCCAAGACTGTTCGTATGTTAATTGTGGCTGATCGGCCTTTCATAAATCCAACTTGGTGTGAGGCAATGAGTTTGGGGAGGATGTTAGCAAGTCTGTTAGCCATTATTTTCGCTAGGATTTTTAGATCTTGATTTATCAAGGAAATTAGTCTATAAGACCCCGGAAGAGTGGGATCTTTATCCTGTTTGGGTATTAGTTTAATATGTGCCAAGTTACCTGAGGGCATTACCGTATGAGATTGGATAATGGACTGAAATAACAGTAGCAAGCTAGGAACTACCTCTGGGCCCAGGGATTTATAAAATTCCGCTGGGAAACCATCAAGTCCCGGGGCCTTCCCATTATGCAAAGATTTTATCACCAGATGAATTTCTTGCTCCGTGATAGGAGCATTAAGCATTGACAAGTCAGGCTCCTCAACAGACGGCAGAGAGACTGAGTCTAGGAAGGCACGGCCCTCTGTAATGTCACAAGGGTCCTGAGCATATAACTGTTCATAATAGCTTTTAAAGAGGACCTTTCACTAATATAGAAACTAAAAACTAACTATACCTGTGGGCAGAGCGGCGCCCAGGGGTCCCCCTGCACTTACTAGTATGCCTGGGCGCCGCTCCGTTCGCCCGGTATATGCTCCGGTGTCTCAGCTCCGTCTGTTGTATTGGACTGATTTTTTTGTAGGAGGCGTGTCCCTTGCTGCAGTGCTGGCCAATCGCTGGTCCTCTTTAAATATCTCTAGTGTGACTTGTGGATCACTAGACAGATCCCCCTTACCTGTTTAAAGTCTGGGAGGTGGCAATTGTGTTCTCTTCCCTTGTGCAAGCCTAGCCAACAATCTACCCGACTTGTTCCCAAATTTAAAAAAATATGCTGAAGAGTGATCTGCATGGATCCTTTCCAATTTTTCTGAGTAGTGATCATAATTATGTTTAGCTGTAACCCATTTAGTTTTGTGGGCCTCTGTGGGGTTCTGTTGGAACTCTGTGTAGAGCGCTCTAAGATTATTTGTAGCTTCTAAAAATTTGGAACGTGTGTCCTTTTTTTGAGCTATCGTGTAGGAAATGATCTTTCCTCTTAATACAGCTTTTGCTGTGTCCCAAAAAAGGGAAGGGTTGTCCTGATGTTGCCTATATGTATCCTTATATTCCCACCACCATCCTAATAGCTTAGATTTAAAAGTTTCATCCATGGCTAAGTATCCTGATAGCCGCCATAGAATATCTTGACCCTTTGCGGTGACTTCTCTCAGTCTCAATGATACCGGTGAGTGATCGGAAATCACCATCTCCTCTATCTCCACCTTACTGACTTTGGTGGTCAATAAGCTGGACCCTAAGAAGTAATCTATCCGGGACCAAGCACATTGAGAGTGAGAGAAGTGTGTATATTCCCTTTCCATGGGGTTGCAATGCTGCCAGATATCCGTTAACTTGGTAGCGTCCATCATACTGGGAAGTATAGACGTAGTCTTTTGCTTATCTGCTCTGCTAGACCTAGTTCGTTTTCTATCTTCAAGGACCGAGTGTACCATGTTAAAATCTCCTCCAAGTGACACTAGGTTATTGGAGTCCTGCAAGATTAGCCTTTCCAGATTCCCAATGAAGGGACCTGCTTGCACATTTGGGGCATAGACATTATAAATTGATAATGTCCCTGCAGGGGTTTCAATGGTTAGGGTAACTAACCTCCCACTGTCATCCGCTTCCGTCATCAGTATCTTATAATTTTGTTTTTTATGCAGCAACACTAGCACTCCTGCCTTCTTCCCGTCAGATGGGGACCCTATCACTTCTCCCACCCATAACTTCTGCATTCTTTTAAAATCTGCTGCCCTAGATGCGTTTCTTGTAATAAGGCAATATCCGCATGTAATTTTTTCAAATGACGTAGAACCATCATTCTCTTATGAGGAGAGCGTAGACCCTTGATATTCCAGGTCACTATATTGACCATCTTGATACTATGCTAATTTCTTTTACAGAGTACGGATAGAATATCTGTAGTGCTATAAAAACCCGTCTCCCTCCCTTCCCAACTTGAAAACAAAACAATCCCTTTATCACCTAGGGTGATTGCGAACGTATAACTTCCTGACTTCACTTTTTTCTCGTCTATCTAGAGACTTCGCTATCTCTCGTCCTCCTATGCTCAATTCCAACAGTGCGTATACTATCACTAACCGCTATCCGGAAGTACCTTTGCTCAGTACCCATAAAGAGGGGAAGAAACTCTTATTATGTCATTTCTCAACTTAATACCTAGGCAGGCAATCAATTTGCGGTTCCATGTCAATCATCTGGTGGCGATACAGCTGGGTAGCTTACTAAAATCTGCCAATGAGAGTCATGGAAGTCGTCAATAGCAAAGATAAACATGAGATAGAACAGCTGCTATAAATGGGATAACTCACTAACACAGCTACCATATACAGGTAAGTTCGAATAGTCCCAGAACAGGCGCACAGCACTTTAGTCTCTCCTGGAACGTCGATCCTCAAAGGTGATCGCGGCCTTTGTGAGGCTGGCATGTCTTGCTGTGATGATGGTGGCCTTCCTGATGGTGTAAGCGAAACAGGAGACCACTCTGCTGTGTCCTCTAGTGTTAGCATATGTATACTTTTCTCTGTCATGAAAGTCTCTGCGGAGCCATTATCTTTAAACACTTTCAGATTCGCAGGGTATATCAATGCGAACTTTCGCTTCTTCCTCACCAGATTTGAGCAGATCACTGAGAAAGCTCTTCTCCTTCTGGAGACCTCAGCGCTATAGTCACCAAACAGCAGAACTTTATAGCCTCTGACGTCGATCGGCTTCCCTCTTTTCTTGAAGTGTCCCAAAATGTCGGCTTTTTCTGCATAGTTCAAATACTTAACAATGGTGGGACGGGGCCTTGCAATTTGATCACTGTTGTTGTGCTCGCCATTTTGGTCCGATCGCATCGGGCCCACACGATGTGCCCTTTCCACAACACAGGGGCTGCGGATACCGAGGGCTTTTGGTATGTCCACCGCACAAATCGACGCAAGCTGGCTGGAAGGTACCGATTCTGGTAGGCCAATAATTCTTATATTGCTGCGTCGGGACCGATTTTCCAGGTCCTCTAGTTTGTCGCGGAGACCCGAGGTGGACTTCAGCACTGCCTGTAGTTGCATCTGGGATTGGCCCAGGTCACTTTCGAGCGAGCTGATCTTGTCTTCCAGTTCAGAAATCTGGGACGATTGCCTAGAGACGTCGGCCTGAAGCTGCGACAGCGTGGTCTCCACCGCAGCCTCAAGCGCAGCTTTAATGTCTGGGGCTAAAAGTTTAGCAACTTCCACTTCCAAGGCTTTACATCCTACCCCTAGCCCCTGTAGTACCTCAGGCTCCTGGTCGAGGCTCTCCGCATCCACAATCGGTTCGGTGGCCTTCGGGGTGATGGGGGGGGTTGGGAAGAGGATCTGGCTGAGCGCATGAGGCGATCTGCAGCACCCGCCATCTTGCCTTCCCCTGCTTCCCCCTTCGCGTGCCTGCGGTATGCCGGGCTTCCCACACTGGCACCACTCCTGGTCAGGTATTTCTCCATCCACTCCGGAGGAGATATGAGGCAGGTGAGCGGGGTTTACACCCCTCTGAAAAAAGTTTGTGGCTTTGGGAACGGTTCTCCGGCACGGAGCTCTCTTCTCCTGCTGCTTCACATATGAGCGCCGGAAGTCATTGTTTTCATATTTATATTTATGCTCATTTATATATACCTTCCTCTTAGGGGCTGTGATCAGATCCTTTGTGTTGAAAATCTACTGGCATGAGTTAGGTTATTTTAGTAATGTCACCATATGTTTTTATATGTAGTACATCATTCACATTGTGCGGTTCTTTCTCCTTTACATTGTCCAGCCAAATATATCCAGGCATACCCCATATGGGGTTAATGAGTTTGAGAGCTCCAGCACAATGTGAAGGACATCTACTCTGTGATTAGCAGTGTAGATGATGGGTGTTCACCGCAGTGAAACAACCAATTAAAAGGTGCCCTCCTCCCCAGAATCTTGGAGGGGTGGGCTCAATATCCATTTAAATTTTTGTGTTTCACTGTGCTGTATTGTTACGACTAAGGGTCCAGTACCCGAAACGCGTCAACATGTCTTGTGTACTAAGTGGCTGTCTGCTGTTAATGAATGTTTAATAAAGAAGAAGTTTTAAAGAGGATCTCTATTGAATCCGGAACCATTCCTGTTTCAAGTTTTTCTTCTGTTTAAATTCTTTCTTTATTCAAATGAGAGTCTGGCTGTGAGTTGGTTTCTAGCACTGTTCAGAACCTGTTCACACACCACGGGTAGTTGAGTGGTAGGACCCCATGCTTGCTGAGACACTGTGACGTGGTGCATGAGTGGCTCCGATAAGTTCCTGACTTGAAGATATTGCCAAAGTTCTCAGCTTTTAACATCGGCTTGAGGAATTAGCTAGTATTGTCAGTTGTGTATCATTTTGGTGCATTTTTTTCAGTGATTTGTGTATGTATATAATTTTACATCTGCACAATGTATAATTTTGTGTATGATGTCCTTGTGGTGCATGTGGTTCGCCCCGGCATCCTCCATTGTACGCATTTTTTTGCTGGGGATTGCTGCTATCTGCGGACCCCATGCGGAGGAATTGCTCCCCTGGTTATAGACATGCTACAGTGTCTGGGTTTGGAGCATTTTTACCCATTTAGGCCACTTTTTTCAGTGAGTATTTGGGTTTGGTGTTCTGTAGATTTTATTATTTTCCATTATAACATGGTTATAATGGAAAATAATAGCATTCTTTAATACAGAATGCTAAGTAAAATATCAATTGAGGGTTAAAACACTGCAAAAGGACCTTTGATGACGCAATCGTGCTCACCACGTGGTGAGCGTGGTGACGTCATCTCAGGTCCTGCTGAATGAAGATAGAAGGATCTTATACGTCATCAAAGGTCCTTTTGCAGGTCCTGAAAGAAGAAGAAAGAAGACGATGCCGGCTGCGCGATCAAGTGGATGAGGTGAGTTAATTTTTTTATTATTTTTAACCCCTTAACCCCTCAAGGCACATTTTACTAAGCATTCTGTATTAAGAAAATAATACAGTGAATAGACTTTAATGGGGTCCGGGGTTGCTCATTACTATAATCTCCTAGCGACCATGCGTGAAAATCGCACCGCATCCGCACTTGCATCCGCACATCCGCACATACAGCAAACGCCTACACTATAGTATTTCTCTACCTAACCTACACTACACCCTGCACTGGACCCTATCAGCTACACTAGTCACTCACTAACCTACACTATCTAACACTATCTGGATTATATACAGTCCTGATCAAAAGTTTAAGACCACTTGAAAAATGGCAAAATATCTTATTTTACATTGTTGGATCTTAACAAGGTTCCAAGTAGAGCTTCAACATGCAACAAGAAGAAATTGGAGTGAGACAAAACATTTTTTGAGCATTCAATTTAATGAAAACAACGAATAAACTGAAACAGGCTGTTTTTCAGATGATCAAAAGTTTAGGACCACATGCCTTTAAAAGGCCAAATCTGTGCAAAGAATTGGATTCATTGTCATTTTCTGTCAGGTAGTCACACATTGTGATGGCAAAGGCAAAAAAACTCCCTTTTTGAACGTGGTCGGGTAGTTGAACTGCATAAGCAGGGTCTCTCACAGCGCGCCATCGCTGCTGAGGTAGGAAGACGTAAGACAGTCATTTCTGAATTTCTTAAATGATCTTGAGGGTTTTCGAACAAAAAAGTTAAGTGGAAGACCCAAATAAATTTCACCAGCACTGAGCCGGACGATCCAATTGGATGTCCGTCAAGACACTGGATGATCCTCAACCCAAATTAGGGGCCCTTACTGGTGCTGACTGCAGCCCCATAACCATCAGATGGATTCTGAGACTGAAGGGCTTCAAAAACAAAAAACGTCTTCAAAGACCTCGTCTCCTTGAACGCCACAGAACTGCTCGTTTGGACTTTTCAAGAGAGCACCAAACATGGGAAATTCAAAGGCCCATCCTGCGTGTTCCTCTGATCTAAATCCAATTGAGAATCTTTGGGGATGGATGGCAAGGGAAGTTTACAAAAATGGACAACAGTTCCAGACAATAGTTGGCCTTTGTGCGGCCGTCTTCACGACTTGGAGAAATGTTCCCACTAACCTCATGGAAACGCTTGCATCAAGCATGCCGAAACGAATTTTTAAAGTGATCAACAATAACGGCGAAGGTACTCATTACTGAGTTCATGTTTGGAAGTTGGAATTCTGTTTTGGGGTTTTTTTTTTTTGGTTTTTTTTTGGGAGGTGTGGTCCTAAACTTTTGATCAGCTGAAAAACAGCCTGTTTCAGTTTATTCATTGTTTTCATTAAATTGAATGCTCAAAAAATGTTTTGTCTCACTCCCATTTCTTCTTGTTGCATGTTGAAGCTCTACTTGGAACCTTGTTAAGATCCAGCCATGCTAAATATGATTTTTTGCCATTTTTCAAGTGGTCTTAAACTTTTGATCAGGACTGTATATTAGGTATCCGAAGTTACAGGATCTCAGCACAGTACAAAGATCACACTCCTCTCTCTTTTACAACTGCATGAAACAGCACAAAATGGCTGTGGGGAGATTCTCTTATATAGTAAGGGGTAGGCAACTTTCTTATTGGTTGCTAGGGAAGTTGCTAAGCTCTTGCAGCCTTCTCATTGGCGCACAAGCTAGAAGAAGGAAGGGATCATGTGTACTGTGAGGAAAAAAACTACGAATATTTGAATTTAAGAATATATAGCGCTATATTCTAAATATTCGCAAATTTTTGAAGTGCCGATATTCGTGATTAAAATTAATATTGCCTCTTTTTACATATATTTTCCATTCCATGTAAATCATATTATTTGCCACGTTTAATAATTAAGTTATCCCTGGAGCAGATGATTGTAACCAATACTTAGTTTCCTAGTTAGGTAAAAAATCTTGGCAAGAGTTAGTAACTGTATTATATTTGTAGTAGGAATATCCATCACACAACCCAGGAGTCCAATTCTGGGGACCTTTGGTATCGTAACATCATAGACCTCTTCCAAAAAGGTGTAAACTGCAGACCATAGACCTGCGAGAGCCGGACAGGACCACAACATATGGGCCGTATCCGCCTCAAGATGGGTACATCTAGGACAACCAGCATCCGACCGAATTCCCATTTTGCATGATAATAAAGGTGTTCTATACACCCTGTGTAGTAAAAATAGTTGTGACCTACGCTGTGCCACCGACAAAAAGAGTGACGGAGTGTAGGCCAGAACACTTTCCCACTGGATGTCTGTCAGGGGCCCAACATCAGTTTCCCATTTATCTTTCAGTCCATGTAACGGGTCCCCAACACAGTTTGGCAAGAGATCACCATAAGTTAAGGAGATCAATGATTTAGAGATAAGGGCCTTAACTATCCTATCAAAGACCCCAGTACCAGAGATAGGCAAATGTGTTGTGCGCCCCTGAGAATGAATAGCATGTCGCAATTGAAGGTACTGACAGAGCACAGAATGTTCTAGTCCAAATTCAGTCTGCAGAGTCTGACATGTTTTAAGTGTGTCAGTCTCATATAACTGGTAAATGTATTTTACACCTCTCCTTTCTGAAGCCTCAAAGCCTTCCAGCATATGCAATTCACCTAAGGCTCCATTCACACGTCCGCAATTCTGTTCCACATTTTGCGGAACGGAATTGCGGACCCATTCATTGCTATGGGGCCGCACAATGTGCTTTCCGGGTTCGCAATTCAATTCCTGGAAAAAATAGAACATGTCCTATTCTTGTCCGCAATTTCGGCCAAGATTAGGCATTTTCTATTAAGTGCCGGCGATGTGCGGTCTGCAAAATGCGGAAAGCACATTGCCGGTGGATCCGCAAAACACATACGGCTGTGGACCCTAAGTGAGGATTATTCCAAATTGGGGTGTACTTGGTACAGCCCTGAACACCCAGTAAATCCTTACATTTCCACCAAACTGTATGTAGGAGCCTCAGGCTGGGTCTCCTAGGCAACCTGTTAGTGTATGACTCAGTGTCATACACTAACAGGCAATGCATTACAATACAGATCTATTGTAATGCATTGCAGAGGGGATCAGACCCCCAAAAGTGAATGTCATAAATAAAGTAAAGTAAAAACAGTAAAAAAAAAAAAAAAATGGGGTTTTAATAAAATTAATAAAGTAATAAAATTTATAAAGGAAAAAAGAAAAAAAACCACCCCTTTCCCCTTATTTTGTAATAAAAAACAACAACAAAAAAATCAAAATCCCACACATATTAGGTATCGCCGCATCTGTAATGACCGGCTCTATAAATATATCACATGATCCACTCCGTCCGATAAACACCATAAAAAGTAAAAACAGGCCATTTTTGTCACCTTACATCGCATAAAGTGCAACACCAAGCGATCAAAAAGGCGTATGCCCCCCAAAATGGTATCAATAAAACAGTCACCTCATACCGCAAAAAATGAGCCCCTACCTAAGAGAAAAAATACAAAAACTATGGCTCTCAGACTATGGAGACACTAAAATATAATTTTTTTTTTTAATTTTTTTTTTTTTTTACTTCAAAACTGCTATTATTGTGCTAAAGTGAAAAAAATAAAAGTATACATATTAGGTATTGCCAGGGGCGTAGCTATAGGGGGTGCAGAGGTAGCAGTTGCTACCAGGCCCAGGAGCCTGAGGGGGCCCAAAGACCCTTGTGCCACATAAGACACTGGCATTATAGAAAGTGCATACTGGTCAATTTACACCTCTGGAGGGAAGGAGTTAGGTTAAGTATTTGCCATGAGGGGGTGCCCTATCAATGTTTTCCTCAGGCAGCAGAAAAGATATGTGCACCCCTGCCCCTTGCCAACAAGTACTGAGGGACGGGGGCCCAAGCTGAACTCTTGCACCAGGGCCCATGAGCTTTTAGCTACGCCCCTGGGTATTGCCACATCCGTAACAAACAGCTCTATAAAAATATCACATGACCTAACCCCTCAGATGAAAACCGTAAAAAAAAAAAAAAATGTGTAAAAAAAAGCGCCAATTTTGTCACAGCAAGTGATCAAAAAGGCGTATGCCCCCCAAAATAGTACTAGTCAGACAGTCACCTCATCCCACAAAAAATGAGACCCTACCTAAGAGAATCGGTCAAAAAAATAAAAAAAAACTATGGCTCTCAGAATATCATTATTTCTGTTTCAAAAATGCTATTATTGTGTCAAACTTAAATAAATAAGAAAAAGTTGAAATATTAGGTATTGCCACGTGCGTAACGATCTGCTCTATAAAAGTCACATGACCTAATCCCTCAGGTAAACGCTGTAAAAATAAAAAATAAAAACGGTGCCAAAACATCAATTTTTTTGTTACCTTGCCTCACAAAAAACGTAATATAGAGCAATAAAAAATCATATGTACCTCAAAATAGTACCAATAAAACTGGCACCTTATCCCGTAGTTTTCAAAATGTGGTCACTTTTGAGTTTCTACTGTAGGGGTGCATCAGGGGGGCTTCAAATGGGACATGATGTCAAAAAACCAATCCAGCAAAATCTGCCTTCCAAAAACCGTATGGCATTCCTTTACTTTTGCGCCCTGCCGTGTGCCCATACAGCGGTTTACGACCATATATGGGGTGTTTCTGTAAACTACAGAATCAGAGCCATAAATATTGAGTTTTGTTTGGCTGTTAACCCTTGCTTTGTAACTGGGAAAAAATTATTAAAATGGAAAATCTGCCAAAAAAGTGAAATTTTAAAATTGTATCTCTAATTTCCATTAATTCTTGTGGAACACCTAAAGGGTTAACAAAGTTTGTAAAATCAGTTTTGAATACCTTGAGGGGTGTAGTTTCTAGAATAGGGTCACTTTTTTGGAGTTTCTACTCTAGGGGCGCATCAGGGGGGCTTCAAATGGGACATGGTGTCAAAAAACCAGTCCAGCAAAATCTGCCTACCAAAAACCGTATGGCATTCCTTTCCTTCTGCGCCCTGTCGTGTGCCCATACATAGGTTTACGACCACATATGGGGTGTTTCTGTAAACTACTAAGTGGTGTAGTTTCTAGAATGGGGTCATTTTTGGGTGGTTTCTATTATGTAAGCCTCACAAAGTGACTTCAGACCTGAACAGGTCCTTGAAAAGTGGGTTTTTGAAAATTTCAAGATTTACTTCTAAACTTCTAAGCCTTGTAACATCCCCAAAAAATAAAATGTAATTCCCAAAATGATCCAAACATGAAGTAGACATATGGGAAATGTAAAGTAATAACTATTTTTGTAGGTATTACTATGTATTATAGAAGTAGAGAAATTGAAACTTGGAAATTTGCAAATGTTTCCAAATTTTGGGCAAATTTGGTATTTTTTATAAATAAAAATTATTATTTTTTACTCCATTTTACCAGTGTCATGAAGTACAATATGTGACGAAAAAAACAATCTCAGAATGGCCTGGATAAGTCAAAGTGTTTTAAAGTTATCACCACATAAAGTGACACATGTCAGATTTGCAAAAAATGGCCTGGGCAGGAAGGTGAAAACAGACACGGGGTTGAAGGGGTGAAGAGCTAGTGAATTCCCCGGGTCTTAATAAACCCTTAAAGCTGAGGAACATGGCGGCTTTAATAACTGTACTGATATAGGGCCCAAAAGGATTGCCATCTAGTAAATTTGAAAGTTCTCTGAACAGCTCCCCAGAGACCGGCTGTCTGCCCGCACACAGACTCGTAGAGCTTTTCTGAATGCCCCTTAGTGGCTTTTACCGCTTGTAATGCAAAAAACAACCCACAGTCTGGATGCTGTAAGATGTGATGATGTTGAACCCCTGCCAAATAAAGCTTGATCGTGTTATATGACAGGTGAAGCTCCTCGTGACAGTAAGCTAAGAAAGCCATGATATACGTGGTGAGGTTGACGTTGTTTCGGAGCTGGAGCCGTGCAAATTGCTTAAAAATATTCCAACCGGTTTTGTAATTACAGGCAGTATTGATTGACAGTGACTTAAGGATGAGAGACTTGGCTGCCGAGAAATGCCTTCTTAATCTATCATCAATTCCCTGGCTGCTGGTGGGGAAATTCCTGTTTGGTCTGCTTCTGGCATTGTCTGAAAGAAAGTGGGGAAATTGAAACGTGACAAACCGTCCGCTGCGATATTTTGAACTCCCTGAATGTGTCGACAAGTAAAGTGGAAATTGAAATGTAGGGCCAGCCACACCAGTTTACGTACAAATGGCATAATTTGTGGAGATTTGGACCTGTCTTTGGATAGGATATCAACAACTACCTGATTGTCCGTGATGAAGGCAACTGAAGAATTTTTCCAATGCCTACCCCAAACTAGCAAGGCAGCGACTATAGGATACATTTCAAGCAATGGGGGGATTTTAAAAACTCTTTTAATGAAGAGAGTTCCGACAGCCAATGACCGGCAAACCAATGTCTGCCGAAAATCGCTGCAAACCCACCCGAAGCGGCCGCATCCGAAAAAACTGTGGGAGACACCGGACTCCACTGTGGCACGAATAAGGAAACCCTGTTCTAACCAGGCAAGAAGAAGTCCCACATGACGAGATCAGTGGCAGCCTCATTGTCTAGGTGGACCAAGGAATCCTAATCAGAAGCTGAGGGGATGAGTTCCAGTAATCTGGATATGAGGCATGACCTTAGTGGCGAAATTTAGCATCCCTAACAACGATTGCAGCTCTAACTTGGTTAAAGTCCTGGAGGTTACCGATTTAGAGCTTGCATTTTTTGGGTGTCTAACACAATGCCGAGAAAAAGGTTATCGAGGAGGAAGGGCCTTCTACTTTTGATGGAGCAACTGGAATATTTAAAGCAGAGAAAATCTGAAAGAGACTGTGCAACTTGTCGGGATTATGACTAGGTGGCTCTATTAATAACAAATCGTCCAGATAATGGATAACCATAGGCCAGCCGGCATGGTTAACCAGAATCCAGTGGAGGGCTTGAACAAATTGATCAAAAAGCCACGGGCTGCTCTTGGGCCAAAAATGATTGGCGAAGTAATACAGACTAGACCATTTGATCCCGTAAAATTTCCATAACTCTGGTTGGATTGGAAGCAACTTGAATGCATCGGCAATATCAGCTTTAGCCAACCATGACCCCCTGTAACGGGGTTCCGAAGGTGCACTCGGTATCCCATTAGCCGCAGACCTGCTGCTTAGCTTCGGGAGCGAGGATCTGTGTTTGAGCTCGTTCCCAGGGCGGTTTTACTAGCTGGGTGGCTCCCTGCTCCTGAGTCTGCCTTGAGCGCCGAGCTCATCACTCGGTGCTCAACTGGTTGTCGGTCATGTGACGCTGGCCACGTCACATGACCCTCACTCCCCACTATAAATACAGGCAGCCTGCTGGCCACAGGTTGCCTGTTAATTTAGGTTCCACCTGTGATTTTGTTTTCCTGGCATACTTACCTCCTGCTGAATTCCTGACCATCCTCTGCCTGCTCCTTGTGTACTTTGCTGCTCTCCTGGTATTCTGACCCCGGCTTCCTCCTGACGATCCTCTGCTGACTCCTTTGGTACTTCACGTCTCTCCTGGTATTTACGACCCCGGCTTCTCCTGACTATTCTGCTTGCTCCATTTGTACTTTGTAGCTTTCCTGGTATTGACTCGGTCCGTTCACGTTCTGTTGTTTGTCTGTCTGTCATCCCTGCACTTATTCTAAGCTAGGGATTGCCGTCCAGTTGTCCCCTGTCATTAGGACTTGCGAGGCAAGTAGGCAGGGCCAGGGGTAAGGGTGGAGCGCAGTGGTCACTTCCCTCCCCCCCCTGTGTGTGTGTACGCGACCGTTACAGATTAACAGGCCCAATAACCACTGTATAATGAATCCTCTGGTGACCCTGACTGACCATGTCTCTCATCTGACACAGATGGTGCAGGAGTTAGGGGAAAGACTCAGTTCTTTTGAGTTAGGGCAAGGTTCTTCCACTCCTCAGGCCTCCAGTCCACATTTTGAGCCCCAGATTCAGCTCCCAGAACCCTTTTCTGGAGACCGGAAGAAGTTTCTCTCTTTTAAGAAGAATTGCAAACTTTACTTCCGTTTACGTCCCGTGTCCTCTAGCCCCGAGAGTCAACGCGTGGGCATTATCATTTCCCGACTACAGGTTGATCCCCAGGACTGGGCGTTCTCTTTATCTGCTGGCGACAGTTGTTTATCTTCTGTGGAGGGGTTCTTTCAAGCCCTGGGTACCCTCTATGATGAACCAGACAGGGCTCTAGTAGCCGAGATGGCTCTAAAGGCACTGGTTCAGGGCAATCTACCTGCGGAGGATTATTGCACCCAATTCAGAAGGTGGTGTGTCCCCTCAGGATGGAACAAACCAGCCCTGAAGAGTCAGTTCAGGTCAGGTCTGTCTGATAATTTACAGGATCTTCTGGTCAGTTATCAACTTCCAGAGACCTTAGAGGAGATGATGACCCTTGTTGTCTGACTTGACCGACGGGTTAGAGAGAGACGACAGGAACAACAGTTCTCTTCTCAGATGGTGGTCCAGCCAGAGGCCTATCCCAGAGACAATGCTGAGGTCTCCACCGAGGAACCCATGCAGGTTGGCATGACCCGAGGGAATCTTCGCCGCAGACATGGAGAATGCTTTTACTGTGGAGATCCTGACCATTGGATTAACCAGTGTCCTAAGAAGGCCCTCTCTCTCAAGTCTCCTAAGGCAAGGCAACCTAAAGACCAGGTACACCCTGAATTTTCTAAATGTAAGCTTTTGGTACCCATTACGATTTCTCTGGGAGTAGATAAATGGCCGGGTAAGGCCTTTATTGATTCTGGCTCAGCGGCTAGCTTTATTGACTCAGAGTATGCTGTAAGATTGGGTATTCCTATGTTTGCCTTACCAACTCCTATCCATGTCATGGCTATTGATGCTACTCCTCTTATTGGTGGTACAGTGAGCTCATGTACCTCAGAGATTTCTCTAACCGTGGGTGTATGCCACTCAGAGAGATGTTCCCTTTTAGTCCTGGAGAACCTACCGGCTGAGGTGGTACTAGGGTTGCCTTGGCTCCGACTACATAACCCCACTATAGATTGGTCCAATGGGGAGTTGGTGAGATGGGGGCCTAAGTGTGATTCGTGTTTGTCCGTGGTACAGGCTGGGATCTCAGTAAAGTCTGATACTTTACCCACTGTTGTTAGGGAATATTCTGATGTATTCTCATCACCAACCCTGGAGGTTCTACCCCCGTAGACCTTATGATTGTACCATAGAGCTAGTATAGGGGGCCAAGTTTCCTAAGGGGCGAATTTATAATCTTTCTAAGCCCGAACGCAAGGCCATGGAAGATTATATTAAGGAGAGCCTTGGTAAAGGGCATATTAGACCTTCTGTCTCTCCTATGGGGGCGTGGTTTTTCTTCGTTAAGAAAAAAGATGGTGGTCTTAGGCCATGTATCAATTACCGGAGATTAAATAAAATCACTGTCCAGAATAGATAATCCCTCCCATTGATTCCAGATTTATTTAACCAGGTTCTGGGGGCAACCTGGTTTTCCAAAATTGGGGTATACAATCTTATCCGAATCAAGGAGGGAGACGAATGGAAGACGGCATTCAATACTTCGGTAGGACACTTTGAATATCTGGTGATGCCTTTTGGACTCAGCAATGCCCCAGCTGTGTTCCAAAACTTCATGAATGACATTCTTAGAAAGTTCCTAGGTAAATTTGTTATTGTCTATCTTGATGACATTTTGATATTCTCTCCTGACTTCGAATCCCATGTGTCTCATGTTAAAGCATCTCTAAGTTATTAGCATAGCACTTGCAATTTAATATACCTTTGTACTTTGCTTTTGGTTTGCAGAGTGCTGTTGCACCATGTTTGTCAGATATCTGCAGCCACAAGCAACGTGCACCTGCACATTGGGATGTGCTGACCCCTCCCCCTTTTTTGTCTCTAGTATTATGTATAGGAGTTGTGGCTGACTCCTATGGTCGTGCACTCCCTCCTGCCCCTCCCCTGCCTCACAGGCTGATTTTAATTAGACTGAGTACATAGTCTGCTCAGCATGCATGCTGGTATTTGTAGCCCCTGGATTCAATGAAGGCCATTTTGGCTCCACATAGACAAAAATCAAGGTGGCCCAGCATGCATGTGGGACCTGCACTTTCTGGATCCATGGTCGCTGTTATGGCACCCAACAGGTGAGTTTTAGTGTTAGGACCCTTCTTATAGAGGTCGCCTTGACGCCGGCAGAAGGGCTCAAATGATTTTGTACAAAATGTATTTGCCAAGCATCTCTAAGTTATTAGCATAGCACTTGCAATTTAATATACCTTTGTACTTTGCTTTTAATTTGCAGAGTGCTGTTGCACCATGTTTGTCAGATATCTGCAGCCACAAGCAACGTGCACCTGCACATTGGGATGTGCTGACCCCTCCCCCTTTTTTGTTTCTAGTAAACAGGTATTAGAGGTGTTGAGGGAGAATCAGCTATCCGCTAAGCAAGAGAAATGTGTCTTTGGAGTACAGGAGATTCTGTTTCTAGGGCATGTTCTGACTCCTCACGCCTTCAAGATGGATCCTGGTAAGGTACTAGCAATTAAGGAATGGGTAAGACCTTCATCCTTAAAGGCCTTACAACGGTTCCTAGGTTTCGCCAATTACTATCACAAATTTATTTGTGAATTTTTCCGTAATTGCTAAACCGTTGACCGACCTTACTAAGAAAGGGGCGGATTTGGAGAATTGGTCTACTGAGGCCATTTCTTAATTAGAAAAATAAAAAAAGGCATTCAGCAGCGCTCCAATTCTGATCCAGCCTGATCAGGGGAAACCTTTTATTGTGGAGGTGGATGCGTCCGAGGACGGCGCAGGAGCAGTCCTTTCACAAGGTCCTGCTAGCCTCACTAACCTGAGACCATGTGCCTTCTTCTCCAGGAAATTCTCCCCCACGGAGAGAAACTACGACATAGGAAATAGGGAGCTGCTGGCCATTAAATGGGCATTTGAAGAGTGGAGGCATTTTCTGGAGGGGGCAAGGCATTGTGTAACTGTTGTCACTAACCATAAAAATCTTATGTTTCTCGAGTCTGCTAAGAGGTTGAATCCCCGTCAAGCCAGATGGACTCTGTTTTTTACTCGTTTTTATTTTTCCATTACGTTCAGGAAGTAAAAATGTGAAGGCGGGCGCATTATCTCGGAGCTTCCATGCTTTTCAACCTACTGAGGTACCACCTGAATCCATCCTACCAGCAAAAATCTTCATAGCAGCTCTTACCCAGGATATCTTGGCTCGCATTAGGTCTGAACAACATCTGGCACCGGTATCAACCCCAACAGATAAGTTGTTTGTCCCCGTACAATTTCGTCTCCAGCTGTTGGGTGAGTGTCACGATTCTGCCTTTTGTGGACATCCGGGTGTTGAGGGCACTAAGGATCTGGTTTCTAGATCTTATTGGTGGCCCACTCGAACTAGGGATGTCAAGTCCTACGTGTCAGCCTGTGAGGTTTGTGCCAGGTCCAAGACACCTAGGACTCGCCCTGCTGGTAACCTACGACCCCTACCCATTCCCAGTAGACCCTGGTCCCATATCTCGATGGACTTTATAACTGACCTACCGCCGGCGGAGGGTAAGACTGTAGTTTGGGTAGTGGTCGATAGGTTTAGCAAGATGGTTCATTTCAATTCCCTGTCTAAACTCCCGAATGCCAAAACCCTGGCGTCTATTTTTGTGAAAGAAATTGTTCGATTGCATGGTATCCCAGAAAATATTGTTTCTGACAGGGGTGTGCAGTTTGTGTCCAAATTCTGGAGGGCCTTTTGTCAAAAATGTAAAATTTCATTGTCTTTTTCCTCTGCCTACCACCCTGAGAGTAATGGGCAGACTTAATGCCTTAATCAGTCTGTGAAACAAGTGTTGAGGTCGTATGTTGCTGATGACCAGCAATTATGGGTGAAATTTCTTCCATTGGCTAAATTTGCTTTGAATAACCGTGTCAATTCTTCTGCTGGGGTTTCACCTTTCTTTTGTAACCATGGTTTCCATCCCGGTTTTCATTCTGGGTCATCCGTCTCCTCCTCTAACCCTGAGGCGGATAGGCTCTCCTCTGAACTGTGCACAGTTTGGGCCCAGGTTCAATCAAACTTAGAAAAGGCTCAAAGTTCTCAGAAACTCAAGACCGATAGGAGACGTTCAAGGGGGGTGAATTTTCAGGTTGGGGATAAGGTAGGGTTGTCCTCCAAGAATCTCTCTCTAAAGGTAGATTCTAAAAAGTTTGCTCCTCGTTTTATTGGACCATATAAGATCACGGAGGTGATTAACCCGGTATAATTTAGGTTGGAGCTGCCCGAGTCATTCCACATTCATAATGTGTTCCATAAATCTCTACTTAAAAAATATTTTGAACCGGTAGTACCATCGAAAACCTCGCCTCCGCCAGTTCTTGTTAATGATGCTGTCGAGTATGTGGTGTCTAAAATAGTGGATGTCAGGAAGGTGCGTAATTCCTTGCAGTACCTGATTCACTGGAAGGGGTATGGACCTGAAGAGAGATCTTGGGTACCTGCCAGGGAGGTTCATGCTCCTAGACTTGTTCGAAAATTTCATTTAGAACACCCTGAAAGGCCATCGCCTGAGGTCTTGGGTCCAGTGGCCCCTCGTAAAAGGGGGGGTACTGTAACGGGGTTCCAAAGGTGCACTCGGTCCCCCATTAGCCGCAGACCTTCTGCTTAGCTTCGGGAGCAAGGATCTGTGTTTGACCTCGTTCCCAGGGCGGTTTTACTAGCTGGGTGGCTCCCTGCTCCTAAGTCTGCCTTGAGCGCCGAGCTGATCACTCGGTGCTCGACTGGTTGGTCTGTCGGTCATGTGATGCTGGCCACGTCACATGACCCTCACTCCCCACTACAAAATACAGGCAGCCTGCTGGCCACAGGTTGCCTGTTAATTTAGGTTCCACCTGTGATTTTGTCTTCCTGGCGTACTTACCTCCTGCTGAATTCCTGACCATCCTCTGCCTGCTCCTTGTGTACTTTGCTGCTCTCCTGGTATTCTGACCCCGGCTTCCTCCTGACTATTCTCTGCTTGCTCCATTTGTACTTTGTAGCTTTCCTGGTATTGACTCGGTCCGTTCACGTTCTGTTGTTTGTCTGTCTGTCATCCCTGCACTTATTCTAAGCTAGGGTTGCCGTCCAGTTGTCCCCTGTCATTAGGACTTGCGAGGCAGGTAGGCAGGGCAAGGGGTAAGGGTGGAGCGCAGTGGTCACTTCCGTCCCCCCTGTGTGTGTGTGTGTACGCGACCGTTACACCCCCTACCTGTCTGAATGATAAGCTAGATAGCCTCGTCAATAGATGAATATTACATAGAAAATTATTCTAAAGGAATAAGAGAATTAATGCTTGGAATACCAGAGACATGAGCCGCAGAAAGATCGTAAATTAAAAGTTTTTTATTTGAAAATTTCTTACTTACAAGCCCGATGGGGCTGACTCTTCAAAAATCAAAAGGGGGTGAAGCAAAAGGCCCTAACAAGAAACCCTTTTGTAATTCAGACTGGATTAGTAACTCCGATGAACCCGGGTCGCTGAGCGCAGAAAGGAGGTTGGGACCTTCCCAGGTGGATTGAGATAGAGCTACCAATCCAGTGTGAAAGCCTTCCCTAAACCCCAAAACTAGAAACTGAACAAAATTAGGATCATGATGTTCTGATAGGAGGGAAGCTAACAGATCCACGTTAACCCAGGCTAGTCAGGTGCTCCTGGATAACCTTTTGCGGACAAGCGGACTGAGGATGTGCCTGGAAACAAACAGAGCAGACGTGAAGGGCCCTACACTTATTTTAGTTACAAACAGTTTGTAATTATTGCAAACCTGAGTTTTGCCCCAAAAAATTATAGGTCTGCCTAGTTTGTCTACCGAAGGGATGGGTTTGGGCGGGGAATGAAGGGCCGGAACAAATCTACTCTGGGAGGTAGGAACCATGTTAGGACACCATTCAGAAGAATGGAGAATAGATTGGCAAGTGGCACATGCAGGGGCCTTGAGCCCTGCAAAGTGCATGCAAAATAACTTCACATCCATAACAGCCCACTTAGTAACGTGCTGAAACTGGGCTAAAGCGGCTGCAGCTTTAGTGAAGACAAAACAATGATAATCTTAGAACGGGAACCCACCATATTTATGACCCAGATCCGTCACCCTGTAAAAAAAAAAAAATCTAATTCCTGCCGTCTACTGGGCTGCGCAGAACAAATTATATCCCTAAAAAGCCAAATGCCAACACAAACTCTGGGATAGTGAGCTTCTTGTTAAGGCGAGCATCTCTGAATTTGAGGATGATGGAGACATCGCCGCAGGCGATAGTTTTATTATCAAGTGAGTCATGGGTGGCAATGAGAATGGACGCGAGATTGACATCTTTACCTGCCAAAATGTCCTTCTTAATACTGTCAGGAACGAAATGCGACGGGGCTATATCTGGAGTGCAAGAGACCCTACCTAGAGAGAGAGAGCAAGGAACGGAAGGGCCTGGAATGGGTGATGTTGGATGGTAGGGGATCGGATCACTGGCTTCTACTGCGAGAAGCCTATTTTGTAAATTGAAACTGAGGAGGTTATCGATGGCAGAATGTAACTGCGCGAGTGAAAGTTTAATGGTTAACATGGAGACTTGTTCAGCTGATGAAGCGGATGAGTCAGATACCAAAAGCCTATACAATTCAGCCTTCCGGGCAGATGCAGAATTTCAAATCCCTTTTCATTTCAGCTCAGCGATTAGCTTGGGAATTGTCCAGCTCCGGAATAAGGTGTTGCTGAAGTGATCCGCGCCTGCGGATTTAGCAATCGACAGCGCGTCTTCAATATCTGAGACGTGCGACATGGTTGGCTGTGGATCGAAGCAGTTATTATAATATCAAAAGAGCCTGAAAAACGGAGCAAGGAAGAACAGTGGCAGAACTAAAAAGGAAAAAACGTGATCCTGACAGCGTAGGCAGCTGTCCGACGGCGCAAGATTGTAAAGAACTCGGCCAAATGTGCAAGCGAAAAGAAGAGAAGCTAAGAAAAAACGACGGCGAGAGAAGTATGGGCCAGTGGCGTTGTGCAAGTGAAAATAGCTTTTCTCCCCCTTCTTGTTTTTTTTTTTTTTTTTTTTACCTGAGTCTCTGGACTGGAACAACCTGGAAAAGGTGCGGATAAAATGAGAGAACTTGAACCTAGAGAAAGAAAAACAACCGAAGAAATGAAACGGACCGTAAATCGACAAAAAAAGGATCTGTTTTTATATTTTTTTTAAAGATATGAGCACCAGCCGAATGGCCGTGACAAAGTGACCCCACATGAAACCTGACACAGACGGTAACCGGGTGATGGGCGACAAACAAAAACCAGGGTGACAACAAGAGTGCCTGAAGAAGTAAAGGGGTAAACCCGAAGAGACTACCCTGGAAGGAAGTGAAAGGGCGAAGAACCTAGTGAAAAGATAAATTAAAGCAATTGATCCTGGCAATGTGTTGATGAAAAGAACGTAAGCCTGAAAAACGAGACAGGCGAGGTATGAATTTAAATAACGTGAGTCTGAAAGAATGTGTCAAGCAAAATTAAAACAATGTAAGCCTGAAAACGTAACAGGCGGTAAGCGTTTAATTTAAACTTCGTGAGCCTGTAAAATGTGACAGGCAAAATTAACTTAGCAACGCGGGCCTGATGAACGGAATGTTTTTCAGCTGCGTTACCTGAAAGACGTTGCCAGCAAAGTTTAAAATAAAAAATGCGCCTGGTATGAATTTAAATAACAACTAATTTAAATAAATAAAAGAATTTGTCAAGCAAAATTAAAAACAACTTAAGCCTGAAAATGTAACAGGCAATGTAGAAACTTTTTTTTTTATATATTATTATTATATTTATATATATATATATATATTTTTTTTTATTAATTTTTTTATTAATAAGATGACGTAAGCCTGAAGAACGAGACAGGCAATTAAATTAACCCCTTCGGGCGCTGCAAAACGCGTGGATTAAAGCTTCTGCCCCTACACTGCTGCTGTCACGGACAGCATACAGTGCAGTAATGCCGACAAGGGACCAATCAGAGTGGTCCCTTGCCGGCAATCGATCCGATTAGTTAGTCTGTGCAGACTAACCAATCGGATCGCGGCAGTGTTAAAATACCGGTTTCAGGCTCTGATCTGCACTCTGGGGTTAATAGAGGGAGGGGGCTCCCTCTCTCCACCATCGGGGCTGCTGCGCTGTGATTGCAGCGCCCGATAGCTGCCATGGCAACCGGACGCTTTGCAAAGGCATCCGGTGTTGCCACCTACAGGAAATCAGGTAGTATTATACTTTGCAATGCAAGAGCATTGCAAAGTATAGTACAGCAATCAGCCCCACTGGATCTTAAAGATCCAAGAGGGACTTGATTAAAAAAAAAAGTGAAAATAATAAAAGTATAAATAAATAAAAATGTAAATTAAAAAAATAAATTGCCTTTTCCTATAAAAAATGAAAAAACTAAACCAAAACCACACATATTAGGTATCACCGCGTCTGTAACAACCGTCTCTATAAATATATCACATGATCGACCTCGTCAAATAAACACCATAAAAAATAAAATTAAAAACAGTGTAAAAAAAAAGCAATTTTTGTCACCTTACATCACAAAAAGTGCAACACCAAGCGATCCAAAAGGCATATGCACCCCAAAATAGTACCAATAAAACCGTCACCTCATCCCGCATTATGTAAAACTGAAACAAACAAAGTAGACATATTTGATATCACTGCGTCCGTAACAACCTGCTCTATAAAAATAGCACATGATCTACCCTGTCAGATAAATGTTGTAAAAAATAAAAAATAACAAAACGGTGCCAAAACAGACATTTTTTTTGTTACCGTGCCTCACAAAAAACGTATTATAGAGCAATTAAAAATCATATGTACCCCAAAATAGTACCAATAGAACTGACACCTTATCCCCTAGTTTCCAAAATAGGGTCACTTTTTGGGAGTTTCTATTGTAAGGGTGCATCAGGGGGGCTTTAAATGGGACATGGCATCTAAAAACCAGTCCAGCAAAATCTGCCTTCCTTTCCTTCTGCGCCCTGCCGTGTACTCTTACATCAGTTTACGACCACATGTGTGGTGTTTCTGTAAACCGCAGAATCAGGGTAATAAATATTGAGTTTTGTTTGGCTGTTAACCCTCAATGTGTTAAAGAAAAAAATGTAATAAAATAGAAAATCTGCCAAATAAGTGAAATTTAGAAATGTAATCTCCAAATGTTGTCTTTCCTTTAATTCTTGTGGAACGCCCAAAGGGTTAACAAAGTTTGTAATATCAGTTTTGAGTAACTTGAGGGGTGTAGTTTCTACAATGGGGTCATTTATGGGGGGGGGGGGGATCCACTATGTAAGCCCCACAAAGTGACTTCATACCTGAATCTTATTGCCTGTTTAAATAGAGCGCTGGTGGAGTCATGTGATGTGGCCAGCGTCACATGACTCCTGAGTTCTGATGCAGCTGAGCACTGAGTGCTATTGCGGTTGTCATGGGAACGGGTGAGGCCGGGCTCGCTGATGACGCGAGCGCTCCCCGGCCGCCCCCACTTCCCAGAACACCGCATCGTGACACACTCTCTCCTCATAGTCCCGGTATTGAAATCCTGTCAGTCCCCCAGAAGACCGAAGAATGGCAGCCAAGGGTTCAATCGCCAAAGCAAAGAGCAGTGGTGAGAGAGGGTAGCCCTGACGTGTTCCTCTTCCCAATGCAAATGAGGACAATAAGGCATTATTTATGCAAATTCTTGCCCTAGGGGCAACATACAATAAGTTTACCCACTGAACAAAAGGGGAACCAAACCGCAACTTCTCCAGGACTGCCCACTGGTATTCCCACTCCACGCTATTGAATGCCTTAGCCGCGTCCAGCCACGGGGTCCCCTAAAGCCAGGAAAGCCACAGTAAAGCCGTACCCCCCCATTGGTGGCAGCAGCAGTTCCGATCGGAGTCCCAGCAGTGTAATGCTGGGGCTCTGATCGGTTACCATGGCAGCCAGGACGCTACTGAAGTCCCGTCTGCCATGGCCAGTTACTCTGCAGCATACTTACATGCGCTGTGGCCGCCGGGCGCTCCTCCTTCTTGTAACTCGTCACAGGTCTGTGCGGCGCATTGCTGCAGGACCTCTTTTCTAAAAAGTGAGGATGAGATTTCTGTCCACTGTTGATTTCTTGTATAAGGCCTCATCCTTCTCATAAGAAAGTCTGCAGTATGTACCAATTATTTTAATACCGAAGGGGGAGGGTGCACTGGCCACCAATGATTTTAATACCGGGGAGGGCGCTGATGGAGATGGTACTGGGGGCTGGCGAGAGGCACTGGGGGCTGATGGAGAGACACTGGGGGCTGGTAGGAGGCACTGGGGGTTGATAGAGAGGCAATGGGGGCTGGTGAGAGGCACTGGGGGCTGATGGAGAGGCACTGGGGGCTGATGGAGAGGCACTGGGGGCTGATGGAGAGGCACTGGGGTCTGATGGAGAGGCACTGGGGTCTGATGGAGAGGCACTGGGGTCTGATGGAGAGGCACTGGGGTCTGATGAAGAGGCACTGGGGTCTGATGAAGAGGCACTGGGGTCTGATGAAGAGGCACTGGGGGCTGATGGAGAGGCACTGGGGGCTGGTGAGAGGCACTGGGGGCTGATGGAGAGGCACTGGGGGCTGGTGAGAGGCACTGGGGTTGATGGAGAGGCACTGGGGGCTGGTGAGAGGCACTGGGAGCTGATGGAGAGGCACTAGGGGCTCATTAACCACTTCAGCCCCGCTAGCTGAAACCCCCTTCATGACCAGAGCACTTTTTACAGTTCTGCACTACACTACTTTCACCGTTTATCGCTCGGTCATGCAACTTACCACCCAAATGAATTTTACCTCCTTTTCTTCTCACTAATAGAGCTTTCATTGGGTGGTATTTTATTGCTGCTGACATTTTTACTTTTTTTGTTATTAATCGAAATGTAACGATTTTTTTGCAAAAAAATGACATTTTTCACTTTCAGCTGTAAAATTTTGCAAAAAAAACGACATCCATATATAAATTTTTCGCTAAATTTATAGTTCTACATGTCTTTGATAAAAAAAAAATGTTTGGGCAAAAAAAAAATGGTTTTGGTAAAAGTTATAGCGTTTACAAACTATGGTACAAAAATGTGAATTTCCGCTTTTTGAAGCAGCTCTGACTTTCTGAGCACCTGTCATGATTCCTGAGGTTCTACAATGCCCAGACAGTAGAAAAACCCCACAAATGACCCCATTTCGGAAAGTAGACACCCTAAGGTATTCGCTGATGGGCATAGTGAGTTCATAGAATTTTTTGTCACAAGTTAGCGGAAAATGATGATGATTTTTTATTTTAATTTTTTTCTTACAAAGTCTCATATTCCACTAACTTGCGACAAAAAATAAAAAATTCTAGGAACTCGCCATGCCCCTCACGGAATACCTTGGGGTGTCTTCTTTCCAAAATGGGGTCACTTGTGGGGTAGTTATACTGCCCTGGCAATTTAGGGGCCCAAATGTGTGAGAAGAACTTTGCAATCAAAATGTGTAAAAAATGACCGGTGAAATCCGAAAGGGGCACATATTCCAAAGTGCACCTTTCGGATTTCGCAGGCCATTTTTTACACATTTTGATTGCAAGGTACTTCTCACACATTTGGGCCCCTAAATTGCCAGGGCAGTATAACTACGCCACAAGTGACCCCATTTTGGAAAGAAGACACCCCAAGGTATTCCGTAAGGGGCATGGCGAGTTCCTAGAATTTTTTATTTTTTGTCGCAAGTTAGTGGAATATGAGACTTTGTAAGGAAAAAAGAAAAAAAAAGAAAAATCATCATTTTCCGCTAACTTGTGACAAAAAATAAAAAATTCTAGGAACTCGCCGTGCCCCTCACGGAATACCTTGGGGTGTCTTCTTTCCAAAATGGGGTCACTTGTGGCGTAGTTATACTGCCCTGGCAATTTAGGGGCCCAAATGTGTGAGAAGTACTTTGCAATCAAAATGTGTAAAAAATGGCCTGCGAAATCCGAAAGGTGCACTTTGGAATATGTGCCCCTTTGCCCACCTTGGCTGCAAAAAAGTGTCACACATCTGGTATCGCCGTACTCAGGAGAAGTTGGGGAATGTGTTTTGGGGTGTCATTTCACATATAACCATGCTGGGTGAGAGAAATATCTTGGCAAAAGATAACTTTTCCCATTTTTTTATACAAAGTTGGCATTTGACCAAGATATTTTTCTCACCCAGCATGGGTATATGTAAAATGACACCCCAAAACACATTGCCCAACTTCTCCTGAGTACGGCGATACCAGATGTGTGACACTTTTTTGCAGCCTAGATGCGCAAAGGTGCCCAAATTCCTTTTAGGAGGGCATTTTTAGACATTTGGATCCCAGACTTCTTCTCACACTTTCGGGCCCCTAAAAAGCCAGGGCAGTATAAATACCCCACATGTGACCCCACTTTGGAAAGAAGACACCCCAAGGTATTCAATGAGGGGCCTGGCGAGTTTATAGAAATTTTTTTTTTTTTTGCATAAGTTAGCGGAAATTGATTTTTTTTTTGTTTTTTTCTCACAAAGTCTCCCTTTCCGCTAACTTAGGACAAAAATTTCAATCTTTCATGGACTCAATATGCCCCTCACGGAATACCTTGGGGTGTCTTCTTTCCGAAATGGGGTCACATGTGGGGTATTTATACTGCCCTGGCTTTTTAGGGGCCCTAAAGTGTGAGAAGAAGTCTGGAATATAAATGTCTAAAAATGTTTACGCATTTGGATTCCGTGAGGGGTATGGTGCGTCCATGTGAGATTTTATTTTTTGACACAAGTTAGTGGAATATGAGACTTTGTAAGAAAAAACAAAAACAAAAACAAACAAAAAATTTCCGCTAACTTGGGCCAAAAAAATGTCTGAATGGAGCCTTACAGGGGGGGGGGGGGTGATCAATGACAGGGGGGTGATCAATGACAGGGGGGTGATCACCCATATAGACTCCCTGATCACCCCCCTGTCATTGATCACCCCCCTGGTAAGGCTCCATTCAGACGTCCGTATGATTTTTACGGATCCATGGATCGGATCCGCAAAACACATGCGGACGTCTGAATGGAGCCTTACAGGGGGGTGATCAATGACAGGGGGTGATCAGGGTGATCACCCCCCTGTAAGGCTCCATTCAGACGTCCGTATGATTTTTACGGATCCATGGATACATGGATCGGATCCGCAAAACACATGCGGATGTCTGAATGGAGCCTTACAGGGGGGTGATCAATGACAGGGGGTGATCAGGGAGTGTATATGGGTGATCACCCCTCTGTCATTGATCACCCCCCTGTAAGGCTCCATTCAGACGTCCGCATGATTTTTACGGATCCATGGATACCAAAACACATGCGGACGTCTGAATGGAGCCCTACAGGGGGGTGATCAATGACAGGGGGTGATCAGGGAGTGTATATGGGTGATCACCCCTGTCATTGATCACCCCCTATAAGGCTCCATTCAGACGTCCGCATGATTTTTACGGATACATGGATACATGGATCGGATCCGCAAAACACATGCAGATGTCTGAATGGAGCCTTACAGGGGGGTGATCAATGACAGGGGGTGATCAGGGAGTGTATATGGGTGATCACCCCTCTGTCATTGATCACCCCCTGTAAGGCTCCATTCAGACGTCCGCATGATTTTTACGGATACATGGATACATGGATCGGATCCGCAAAACACATGCAGATGTCTGAATGGAGCCTTACAGGGGGGTGATCAATGACAGGGGGTGATCAGGGAGTGTATATGGGTGATCACCCCTCTGTCATTGATCACCCCCTGTAAGGCTCCATTCAGACGTCCGCATGATTTTTACGGATCCATGGATACATGGATCGGATCCGCAAAACACATGCGGACGTCTGAATGGAGCCTTACAGGGGGGTGATCAATGACAGGGGGTGATCAGGGAGTGTATATGGGTGATCACCCCTCTGTCATTGATCACCCCCCTGTAAGGCTCCATTCAGACGTCCGCATGATTTTTACGGATCCATGGATACCAAAACACATGCGGACGTCTGAATGGAGCCCTACAGGGGGGTGATCAATGACAGGGGGTGATCAGGGAGTGTATATGGGTGATCACCCCTGTCATTGATCACCCCCTGTAAGGCTCCATTCAGACGTCCGCATGATTTTTACGGATACATGGATACATGGATCGGATCCGCAAAACACATGCAGATGTCTGAATGGAGCCTTACAGGGGGGTGATCAATGACAGGGGGTGATCAGGGAGTGTATATGGGTGATCACCCCTCTGTCATTGATCACCCCCTGTAAGGCTCCATTCAGACGTCCGCATGATTTTTACGGATCCATGGATACATGGATCGGATCCGCAAAACACATGCAGATGTCTGAATGGAGCCTTACAGGGGGGTGATCAATGACAGGGGGTGATCAGGGAGTGTATATGGGTGATCACCCCTCTGTCATTGATCACCCCCTATAAGGCTCCATTCAGACGTCCGCATGATTTTTACGGATCCATGGATACATGGATCGGATCCGCAAAACACATGCAGATGTCTGAATGGAGCCTTACAGGGGGGTGATCAATGACAGGGGGTGATCAGGGAGTGTATATGGGTGATAACCCCTCGGTCATTGATCACCCCCTGTAAGGCTCCATTCAGACGTCCGCATGATTTTTACGGATCCATGGATACATGGATCGGATCCGCAAAACACATGCGGATGTCTGAATGGAGCCTTACAGGGGGGTGATCAGGGAGTGTATATGGGTGATCACCCCTCTGTCATTGATCACCCCCCTGTAAGGCTCCATTCAGACGTCCGCATGATTTTTACGGATCCATGGATACCAAAACACATGCGGACGACTGAATGGAGCCCTACAGGGGGGTGATCAATGACAGGGGGGTGATCAATGACAGGGGGTGATCAGGGAGTGTATATGGGTGATCACCCCTCTGTCATTGATCACCCCCTGTAAGGCTCCATTCAGACGTCCGCATGATTTTTACGGATCCATGGATACATGGATCGGATCCGCAAAACACATGCGGATGTCTGAATGGAGCCTTACAGGGGGGTGATCAATGACAGGGAGTGATCAGGGAGTGTATATGGGTGATCACCCCTCTGTCATTGATCACCCCCCTGTAAGGCTCCATTCAGACGTCCGCATGATTTTTACGGATCCATGGATACCAAAACACATGCGGACGACTGAATGGAGCCCTACAGGGGGGTGATCAATGACAGGGGGGTGATCAATGACAGGGGGGTGATCAATGACAGGGGGTGATCAGGGAGTGTATATGGGTGATCACCCGCCTGTCATTGATCACCCCCCTGTAAGGCTCCATTCAGACATCCGCATGTGTTTTGCGGATCCGATCCATGTATCCGTGGATCCGTAAAAATCATACGGACGTCTGAACGGAGCCTGACAGGGGGGTGATCAATGACAGGGGGGTGATCAGGGAGTTTATATGGGGTGATCATGGGTGATCAGGGGTTCATAAAGGGTTAATAAGTGACGGGGGGGTGTAGTGTAGTGTAGTGTTTGGTGCGACTTTACTGACCTACCTGTGTCCTCTGGTGGTCGATCCTAACAAAAGGGACCACCAGAGGACCAGGTAGGAGGTATATTAGACGCTGTTATCAAAACAGCATCTAATATACCTGTTAGGGGTTAAAAAATTCGGATCTCCAGCCTGCCAGCGAGCGATCGCCGCTGGCATGCTGAAGATCCACTCGCTTACCTTCCGTTCCTGTGAGTGTGCGCGCCTGTGTGCGCGCGTTCACAGGAAATCTCGGCTCTCGCGGGAGGACACGTATATGCGTCCACCCAGAAGAGCAGGGCCGCCGGCAGGACGCAATCCTGCGTACGGCGGTCCTGGAGTGGTTAAGAGGCACTGGGGGCTGATGGAGAGGCACTGGGGGCTGGTGAGAGGCACTGGGGGTTGATGGAGAGGCACTGGGGGCTGGTGAGAGGCACTGGGGGCTGATGGAGAGGCACTGGGGGCTGGTGAGAGGCACTGGGAGCTGATGGAGAAGCACCGGGGGCTGATGGAGAGGCACTGGGGGCTGGTGAGAGGCACTGGGGCTGATGGAGAGGCACTGGGGGCTGGTGAGAGGCACTGGGAGCTGGTGAGAGGCACTGGGGGCTGATGGAGAGGCTACTGGGGGCTGCTATGAGGCTACTGGGGGCTGCTATGAGGCATGGGGCTCTTATCTGAGGTCTGATTGAATAGAATCAGAAGAGGATAGCAGTGGCAGGCTGCAGGCCATCAAAGTCCCCAAACTGATTCTGCATGAGATCCTGGGCCTTCTTAATGATGTCATCATCCAGCATTCCTTCCTGGCCGCTGCTCTTCAGGATGGATAAGTGTTTTGGAGATAAGTTGTTCTGTGCTCTCTAGGTATAGGCCATCTCCACTTGTGGTGTTGCCAGCTCCAGGCTTCCTACGTCTTTGGTAGATGGAGTGGACGTGTTTTCTACCGCAGCTCTTTTTGCTGGTGGAAATGTCCCAGACTGACTGTCATTAGAGGTTGGTGCTTTCCTTCCAAGACTGGCCTTGGAAGCTTAACGAGATGCCTTCAAAAGGTCTTCAACAGTCTCAAAATTTAAAGAGACATCATCCTTCACTGCTGTGTCTTGTTTTTGACGAGTTTTTCTATTACATCATCACTTACAGCTCTTTGGTGTTTTTTTGGCAGACGGTGCTTTGTGGACAAGAAATGGCTCTACAGCACCAGTGTCCAGGCGTCTTTTTTGTGGAGTTCCCCACTTTCTGTTTTTTCTCCCAGGGACATGCCTTGTGGTATTAGGGGCCCCTCATTTTCAACTTTTAGATCAGAAATAAAATTGGTTGGTGTCTTCTCAGCTGTGGATTACATGTTTTTTACGTCTTAAGGCAACTGACCTGAAGAAGCTCCTGGCCTGTGTCATGATGGCTGATTTCCTGAATCGGGTCAGAAGGAATGAGCCAATCGACATGCAGGATGAGAAAGAGTTGACCAGCAGCTGCCGATCAACATAATGTAGCGCCAAAGCCCATGAATCCTCATAATGGCGTTCAATGTTCTTTCTGAAGTTGTGTGCAACATGAAGTCACACCTTCACAAATTCATAATTGTGATGTCATCCAGTGACATCACAGCTGCAGGCCCAGTTCTATAACATTCTATGCAAATGTGATGACATCATAATACTCTGCCAGGATGAAGGCCAGAGCATCTACAGTCATGTGAAAAAATTAGGACACCCTTTGAAAGCATGTGGTTTTTTGTAACATTTTTAATAAAAGGTTATTTCATCTCCGTTTCAACAATACAGAGAGATTAAAGTAATCCAACTAAACAAAGAAAACTGAAGAAAAGTCTTTTCAAGATCTTCTGTAAATGTCATTCTACAAAAATGCCTATTCTAACTGAGGAAAAAGATAGGACACCCTCACATGTATTCCCTCTTAAATTGGCTCAGATCTCACACAGGTATATCACACCAGGTGCACATAATTAGTAGATCGTTACTCTGCATGTTGAATGAGGCTTGCCCTATTTAAACCTCAGACATTTAGTTTGGTGTGCTCCTGACTGTTGAAGTGAGAGTGAGCACCATGGTGAGAGCAAAAGAGCTGTCAGAGGACTTCAGAAAAAAGATTGTAGCAGCCTATGAGTCTGGGAAGGGATTTAAAAAGATCTCAAAAGATTTTGAAATCAGCCATTCCACTGTCCGGAAGATAGTCTACAAGTGGAGGGCTTTCAAAACAACTGCCAACATGCCCAGGACTGGTCGCCCCAGCAAGTTCACCCCAAGAGCAGACCGCAAGATGCTAAAAGAGGTCTCCAAAAACCCTAAAGTGTCATCTCGAGAACTACAGCAGGCTCTGGCTACTGTTGATGTAGAAGTACATGCCTCTACAATCAGAAAGAGACTGTACAAGTTTAACTTGCATGGGAGGTGTGCAAGGAGGAAACCTTTGCTTTCCAAGAGAAACATCGAGGCCAGACTGACATTTGCCAGAGATAAAGTTGACAAAGACCAGGACTTCTGGAATAAAGTTCTTTGGACAGATGAGTCCAAAATTGAATTATTTGGACACAACAGCAGAGGACATGTTTGGCGTAAACCAAACACAGCATTCCAAGAAAAGAACCTCATACCAACTGTGAAGCATGGAGGTGGAAGTGTCATGGTTTGGGGCTGCTTTGCTGCAGCAGGACCTGGTCAGCTCACCATCATAGAATCCACGATGAATTCTACTGTGTATCAGAAGGTGCTTGAAGAACATGTGAGACCATCAGTTAGAAAATTAAAGCTGAAGCGGAACTGGACCATGCAACATGACAATGACCCAAAACATACTAGTAAATCAACCAAAGATTGGCTGAAAAAGAAGAAATGGAGAGTCCTGGAATGGCCAAGTCAAAGTCCAGATTTGAATCCCATTGAGATGCTGTGGGGTGACTTGAAAAGGGCTGTACGTGCAAGAAACCCCTCAAACATCTCACAGCTGAAAAAGTTCTGCATTGAGGAGTGGGGTAAAATTTCCTCAGACCGATGTCGAAGACTGGTAGATGGCTACAAGAACCGTCTCACTGCAGTTATTTCAGCCAAAGGAGGTAACACTCGCTATTAGGGGCAAGGGTGTCCTATCTTTTTCCTCAGTTAGAATAGGCATTTTTGTAGAATGTATATAAAGTGAATGGGCACTCTGATAGATGGAGTCATATACAGAATTAATACCAGATTTATCCAATTTAATAATACAAGTATAAAATCCTAGCATAGATTACCATAAAAAATATATAAAATACATATATAAAATACACAACTTAAAATATTGGCACTGTATGGTACTGTAATATACTGAATAATATTGGCTGATGTTAGTCCGACAATTAATATCCTCACAATTGTTCGATGGACTTATACAATGTTCATGTGGAAAAAGGAAGAAAAAAGGAAGAAAAAAGAAAATCCGGAGTTCCTCAATATGGTTATGAATGCAGATTGTTATACAGACTCATAGTGATCTTTGCAGAAAAATGATGATGGTAGCAATTGATATTGTTATTTTCAATATATGATGGTATATGTTAGTGATACCGCACTCAGACAGTTTCTATATAGATCTTTCCCAAAGAAAAAGGATGACAGCAAGCAATGCTTGCACAAATTTTGCTCAGCTCTCGGTATGAGCAGCTATTACTCACAGTTAGCAGCTTCGATTCGTGGCGTCCCACGAGCTGTCCTTAAGTGGTGAGATTGCTTCTTTCTTGGAAATTTTTCATACAGTTGGTATACCGAATCTTTGTTCTTTCTATTGGAACACGGCTGTGTGGAACTGTAACACACGCGGTCTCAATATTTGAGCTGACTTCCTTTGGCGTTCCACGTGTCTCCGAATGTATGGAGCTTCAGTGTTTGCTGAAATACCTGCTGTAGACCGGTAGTTTGCAGGCTGTGGATACCGCCAGTGAGGAAGGAGACGAGTATAGTCCCCGAAACGCGTCTGGCGGTAACCTTCGGTCATCAGACTCAAATAGCCGGACATATGTTGGATAACATCGACTAGATGGCCCACAAGTGAAGCGCTTCACTAAAGAAATCCACTGGCGGTATCCACAGCCTGCAAACTACCGGTCTACAGCAGGTATTTCAGCAAACACTGAAGCTCCATACATTCGGAGACACGTGGAACGCCAAAGGAAGTCAGCTCAAATATTGAGACCGCGTGTGTTACAGTTCCACACAGCCGTGTTCCAATAGAAAGAACAAAGATTCGGTATACCAACTGTATGAAAAATTTCCAAGAAAGAAGCAATCTCACCACTTAAGGACAGCTCGTGGGACGCCACGAATCGAAGCTGCTAACTGTGAGTAATAGCTGCTCATACCGAGAGCTGAGCAAAATTTGTGCAAGCATTGCTTGCTGTCATCCTTTTTCTTTGGGAAAGATCTATATAGAAACTGTCTGAGTGCGGTATCACTAACATATACCATCATATATTGAAAATAACAATATCAATTGCTACCATCATCATTTTTCTGCAAAGATCACTATGAGTCTGTATAACAATCTGCATTCATAACCATATTGAGGAACTCCGGATTTTCTTTTTTCTTCCTTTTTTCTTCCTTTTTCCACATGAACATTGTATAAGTCCATCGAACAATTGTGAGGATATTAATTGTCGGACTAACATCAGCCAATATTATTCAGTATATTACAGTACCATACAGTGCCAATATTTTAAGTTGTGTATTTTATATATGTATTTTATATATTTTTTATGGTAATCTATGCTAGGATTTTATACTTGTATTATTAAATTGGATAAATCTGGTATTAATTCTGTATATGACTCCATCTATCAGAGTGCCCATTCACTTTATATACATTTGTCTAAACCTGGTGAGTAGGGTGTCGCACTAGTTTGGAGCACCTATACATCACCAGCACAGGGGTGAGCCGTCCTATACTTTTCTGTTCTGACATTTTTGTAGAATGACATTTACAGAAGATCTTGAAAAGACTTTTCTTCAGTTTTCTTTGTTTAGTTGGATTACTTTAATCTCTCTGTATTGTTGAAACGGAGATGAAATAACCTTTTATTAAAAATGTTACAAAAAACCACATGCTTTCAAAGGGTGTCCTAATTTTTTCACATGACTGTAATATGTTAATGAACTAAGATATATGAATAGTGTTTGTTTAATGGATGCAGATTTTCAGTTTTTTCGAGAATACATAGATTTTTACCTTTACAATACATTTTCTGCTTTACATTTTTAGTTTGATTTGTTTGCTGATTATTTTTTTAAATCTGTATAGTTAAAAAATTTAGGGGTCAGATCTTTATATTGCATAAAAAAAACTCTAATCCTTTAAATACAATTACAGAATTTGAGATGCAGATGCTGCAGGACCTCTTTTCTGAAAAGTAAGGAAGAGATTCCTGTCCACTGTTGATTGCTTGTATAAGGCCTCATCCTTCTCATAAGAAAGTCTGCAGTATATGAGATGTGTATTTTTGTGTTGTGTCCACACGGGTGACTATGAAGGGGGTTGTCTAAATTGTAGAGTACATTTAATTTCAGCCACCCATTGACACCAGAGTAATATGCAAGTGGTATGCAGCCATAACACAGCCCCCCAAATAGTCTATAGGGTCTTAGGGCTCTTTCACATGAGAGGATCCCGTGCAGGTAATCTGCTGCTTTAATGACAGCCAAGCCCTGCTCCGGACAGCAGAGACATGGAGAATTAACATGACTGATAATGCTCCATGTCCCTGCTGTCCGGAACGGGGCTTGACTCTCTTTCTCGCAGCGGATTGCCCTCACGGCATACGCTCGTGTGAAAGAGCCCTTACTGTACCCAAGGGTGTAACTAGGTGCAAAATTTGGAAGGGGTTTAGATCCCTGTAGTTTATAATCTTCTGTCCGTAGTGTAACTTAATCATCTCTCCACGTACTGACCTGCCACTTACACACAGCAGCAAAATTGAACAGGCAGTGCTGCAGTGTTAAGTATGAGGGAGATACAGAACAGCAGACCAAGTTTATATGGAGACAGGACCTCCTATACACAATGCAGCTAAGCTGCAGTCACTGATCAGTCAGGCTCGGACTGGCACACAAGGGTACAGGAGAATCCTCCCCCAGTGGGCCCCTGAGCAAGGTGGGGCGTGGGCCCCTAGTCTCTAACCCCCTGCACAAGTGGCACATAACACAGTAGACTTACTGCACTACAAGAAACTCCCCAGTTTATTATTATAGACACGATCAGATAGCTGAGATGACTTCTAGGAATAGAGGAAAGCTGCCAGTATCCTCTTTCCCCAGGATCTACCGTCTCATATTCAATCATCTGGTAGCATCTGGCTGCTGTGTGAGCAGGTAATATTTGAATGTATCTGTGCAGTGTTGGGGAAAACCCCCCACCTCTATGACTGTCGGGGTTCCGCACCATGCTAACAGAATTAGTCTTTAACCACTTCAACCCCGCTAGCTAAAACCCCCTTAATGACCAGGCCACTTTTTACACTTCTGCACTACACTACTTTCACCGTTTATCGCTCGGTCATGCAACTTACCACCCAAATGAATTTTACCTCATTTTCTTCTCACTAATAGAGCTTTCATTTGGTGGTATTTCATTGCTGCTGACATTTTTACTTTTTTTGTTATTAATCAAAATGTAACGATTTTTTTGCAAAAAAATGAAATTTTTCACTTTCAGCTGTAAAATTTTGCAAATAAAAACGACATCCATATATAAATCTTTCGCAAAATTTATTGTTCTACATGTCTTTGATAAAAAAAAAATGTTTGGGCAAAAAAAAAAAATGGTTTGGGTAAAAGTTATAGCGTTTACACACTATGGTACAAAAATGTGAATTTCCGCTTTTTGAAGCAGCTCTGACTTTCTGAGCACCTGTCATGTTTCCTGAGGTTCTACAATGCCCAAACAGTAGAAAACCCCCACAAATGACCCCATTTCAGAAAGTAGACACCCTAAGGTATTCGCTGATGGGCATAGTGAGTTCATAGAACTTTTTATTTTTTGTCACAAGTTAGCGGAAAATGCTGATTTTTTTTATTTTTTTCTTACAAAGTCTCATATTCCACTAACTAATTCTAGGAACTCGCCATGCCTCTCACAGAATACCTTGGGGTGTCTTCTTTCCAAAATGGGGTCACTTGTGGCGTCACTTTGTATAAAAAAAATTGGAAAAGTTGTCTTTTGCCAAGATATTTCTCTCACCCAGCATGGTTATATGCAAAATGACACCCCAAAACACATTCCCCAACTTCTCCTGAGTACGGCAATACCAGATGTGTGACACTTTTTTGCAGCCTAGGTGGGTAAAGGGGCACATATTCCAAAGTGCACCTTTCGGATTTCACTGGTCATTTTTTACACATTTTGATTGCAAAGTACTTCTCACACATTTGGGCCCCTAAATTGCCAGGGCAGTATAACTACGCCACAATTGACCCCATTTTGGAAAGAAGACACCCCAAGGTATTCCGTGAGGGGCACGGCGAGTTCCTAGAATTTTTTATTTTTTGTCACAAGTTAGCGGAAAATGATGATTTTTTTTTCTTTTTTCCTTACAAAGTCTCATATTCCACTAACTTGCGACAAAAAATAAATTCTAGGAACTCGTCGTGCCGCTCACGGAATACCTTGGGGTGTCTTCTTTCCAAAATGGGGTCACTTGTGGCGTAGTTATACTGCCCTGGCAATTTAGGGGCCCAAATGTGTGAGAAGTACTTTGCAATCAAAATCTGTAAAAAATGACCGGTGAAATCCGAAAGGTGCACTTTGGAATATGTGCCCCTTTACCCACCTAGGCTGCAAAAAAGTGTGACACATCTGGTATCGCCGTACTCAGGAGAAGTTGGGGAATGTGTTTTGGGGTGTCATTTTACATATAACCATGCTGGGTGAGAGAAATATCTTGGCAAAAGACAACTTTTCCAATTTTTTTATACAAAGTTGGCATTTGACCAAGATATTTCTCTCACCCAGCATGGGTATATGTAAAATGACACCCCAAAACACATTCCCCAACTTCTCCTGAGTACGGCGATACCAGATGTGTGACACTTTTTTGCAGCCAAGGCGGGCAAAGGGGCACATATTCCAAAGTGCACCTTTCGGATTTTGCAGGCCATTTTTTACACATTTTGATTGCAAAGTACTTCTCACACATTTGGGCCCCTAAATTGCCAGGGCAGTATAACTACGCCACAAGTGACCCCATTTTGGAAAGAAGACACCCCAAGGTATTCCGTGAGGGGCACGGCGAGTTCCTAGAATTTTTTATTTTTTGTCACAAGTTAGCGGAAAATGATGATTTTTTTTTCTTTTTTCCTTACAAAGTCTCATATTCCACTAACTTGCGACAAAAAATAAAAAATTCTAGGAACTCGCCGTGCCCCTCACGGAATACCTTGGGGTGTCTTCTTTCCAAAATGGGGTCACTTGTGGCGTAGTTATACTGCCCTGGCAATTTAGGGGCCCAAATGTGTGAGAAGTACTTTGCAATCAAAATCTGTAAAAAATGACCGGTGAAATCCGAAAGGTGCACTTTGGAATATGTGCCCCTTTGCCCACCTAGGCTGCAAAAAAGTGTCACACATCTGGTATTGCCTTACTCAGGAGAAGTTGGGGAATGTGTTTTGGGGTGTCATTTTACATATACCCATGCTGGGTGAGAGAAATATCTTGGCAAAAGACAACTTTTCCAATTTTTTTATACAAAGTTGGCATTTGACCAAGATATTTATCTCACCCAGCATGGGTATATGTAAAATGACACCCCAAAACACATTCCCCAACTTCTCCTGAGTACGGCGATACCAGATGTGTGACACTTTTTTGCAGCCTAGATGCGCAAAGGTGCCGAAATTCCTTTTAGGAGGGCATTTTTAGACATTTGGATCCCAGACTTCTTCTCATGCTTTAGGGCCCCTAAAAAGCCAGGGCAGTATAAATACCCTACATGTGACCCCACTTTGGAAAGAAGACACCCCAAGGTATTCAATGAGGGGCATGGCGAGTGCATAGAATTTTTTTTTTTTTGGCATAAGTTAGCGGAAATTGATTATTATTTTTTTTTCTCACAAAGTATCACTTTCCGCTAACTTGGGACAAAAATGTAAATCATTCATGGACTCAATATGCCCCTCAGCAAATACCTTGGGGTGTCTTCTTTCCAAAATGGGGTCAGTTGTGTGGTGTTTGTACTGCCCTGGCATTTGAGGGTCTCCGCAATCATTACATGTATGGCCAGCATTAGGAGTTTCTGCTATTCTCCTTATATTGAGCATACAGGTAATGAGATTTTTTTTTCCGTTCAGCCTCTGGGCTGAAAGAAAAAAATGAACGGCACAGATTTCTTCATTCGCATCGATCAATGTGGATGAAAAAATCTCTGCCAAAAAAAGAAAAAGGAGGGGAAAGGCGTCTGCCAGGACATAGGAGCTCCGCCCAACATCCATACCCACTTAGCTCGTATGCCCTGGCAAACCAGATTTCTCCATTCACATCAATCGATGTGGATGAATAAATCATTGCCGGGAATTTTTTAAATTTTTTTTATATACAAAGTGTTTGCCAAAGCATAGGAACGCCGCCTCCTTCTCAGCTCGTATGCCTTGGCAAACGTATCTGTTACTGCAGAGTAGAAATCTCGTCTTGCAGCGCCGCATACACCGACTTGCGTGTAATCTGACAGCAGCGCAATGCTTCTGTCAGAATGCACATCAGTGCTGCAGCTAGTCGATCGGTTGGTCCACCTGGAAGGTAAAAAAAAAAAAAAGAGAGAACCAGGCCGCAACGCAATAATTTTATTAACTTTGGAACAGAACATATAAACTTTAACTTTTTGAACTAAACATTAACCTTTTTGCTTACTGGTGTTTTTTTTTTTTTTTTTACCTTTATAGAACAAACCTCTCCTTCCCCATGGGTCAATGTGCAAAGCGCAAATCGCCCAAAGATGTGGCGAAGTGCGTTATGCACTTTGTCCCAGGTGAAAGGAGACGTTTGCAGCAGCTGTGTGAGTGAATGGGCCCTAATAGCCCTGTGTGCCTGTCCTGGTGAGATGATCCCTATGCTAGGTGTACCTGTGTGTGGTACTTCCGGAAACACTCCCCTAAGCATAGGGCAGGGTGGTCAGGACAGTCAGGACAGAAATAGCGGGTGTCACGCCTTATTCCACTCCTGCTACAGACACGACATTTTTTTCGGGGTGGCGGTCGGTTTGAGGTACTAGGAACGACACTGGGGAAATGTTGCTCGTGTAGACGGCTAACTACACTGGTGGATGGGGCCACGGAACCTCCTGGGTACAGGAGGTTCGCGATGATCTCTTCCTGAAATTTGAGGAAGGATCCAGTTCTCCCAGCCTTACTGTAGAGAACAAAACTATTATACAGAGCCAATTGAATTAAATATACAGACACCTTCTTATACCAGCGTCTGGTTCTGCGGGAAACTAAATACGCAGACAACATCTGGTCATTAAAGTCCACCCCTCCCATGTGAAGGTTATAGTCGTGGACTGAGAGGGGCTTTTCAATTTGTATTGTCGTGTCTGCGTGAATGGAGGAGAGCATGTAAACGTCACGCTTGTCTCTCCATTTCACCGCGAGCAGTTCTTCGTTACACAGTGCGGCCCTCTGCCCCCTTGCAAGACGGGTGCTAACGAGCCGTTGGGGGAAGCCTGCGCGACTAGTACCACAGGCGCCAATCCGTTCTAGAAACAAATGCCTAAAGAGGGCCACACTTGTGTAGAAATTGTCCACATAAAGATGGTACCCCTTGCCGAATAAGGGTGACACCAAGTCCCAGACTATCTTCCCACTGCTCCCCAGGTAGTCAGGGCAACCGACCGGCTCCAGGGTCTGATCTTTTCCCTCATAGACACGAAATTTGTGGGTATAGCCTGTGGCCCTTTCACAGAGCTTATACAATTTGACCCCATACCGGGCGCGCTTGCTTGGGATGTATTGTTTGAAGCCAAGGCGCCCGGTAAAATGTATCAGGGACTCGTCTACGCAGATGTTTTGCTCTGGGGTATACAAATCTGCAAATTTCAGGTTGAAATGGTCTATGAGGGGCCGAATTTTGTGGAGCCGGTCAAAAGCAGGGTGGCCTCTGGGACGGGAGGTGCTGTTATCACTAAAGTGCAGGAAACGCAGGATGGTCTCAAATCGTGTCCTGGACATAGCAGCAGAGAACATGGGCATGTGATGAATTGGGTTCGTGGACCAATATGACCGCAATTCATGCTTTTTAGTTAGACCCATGTTGAGGAGGAGGCCCAGAAAAGTTTTAATTTCGGAAACTTGGACTGGTTTCCACCGGAAAGGCTGGGCATAAAAGCTTCCCGGGTTGGCGGTTATAAATTGTGTGGCATATCTGTTTGTTTCAGCCACAACTATGTCTAAGAGCTCCGCAGTCAAGAACAGCTCAAAAAATCCCAGGGCCGAACCGATCTGAGCTGTCTCAACCCGAACTCCAGACTGGGCAGTGAAAGGGAAAACTACAGGTGCGGCTGAAGTTGGGGACTGCCAATCAGGGTTTGCCAGCACCTCAGGGATTCTAGGGGCTCTACGGGCACGTCTTTGCGGTGGCTGCGACGGGGTCACTACTGCCCGTGCCACCGTACCAGCTTCAACTGCCCTTCTGGTGCTCACTACTTCACCAGGTTGTACGGCAGTGCTGGTACTAGGTCCAGGGAGGGCTGGGCTGCTGGTGTATGCCTCACCACGTAATCCGACAGCACCAGCCCCACTCTGATGCTCTTGAAGCGGATCCTGCGCAACCTGTGGTCTAGCGACACGGGGCCGGGTACGCCTGGTGCTATCAGGGACCTCAGCCTCCTCGTCCGAACTTTGGGTCAGAGAGCCACTGCTTTCTACAGGTTCGTATTCTGACCCGCTGGATTCATCAGATGAGGGTTCCCATTCCTCATCCGACTGGGTCAGAAGCCTGTAGGCCTCTTCAGAAGAATACCCCCTGTTTGACATTTGGGCCACTAAATTTAGGGGTATTCCCTGAGACTACCCAAGAAAAAAAAGCAAGCCTGTCTTACAAATGGGAGGCTAGCGAAGTACCGGAGGCCGCTGCGGTTGATCTGGCTTGTCATTTTTTTTTTTTTAAATCAGCAACCTGCCAGCCGCGATCATTGGCTGGCAGGTTGCTGACTAAATACTCCTTGACAAAATGCCGGCCCGCGATGCGCATGCGCGGGCCAGCTGTGACCAAAATCTCGCGTCTCGCGAGATGACGCACGGATGCGTCCAGGAGGAATAAATCAACCACCTCCGGGACGCGTCCGTGCGTACAGCAGTCGGGAGGTGGTTAAAGGGACACTGACAGGCCCGATAAACATATTTAGTTATTCCTATGCAGTCATAGGTCTATTAAAGTGTATTCCAATCATATAAGAGAACCCCCTGTCCGCATTTTAAATCATGTAAAAACAACTTTATAATCATCTGTCAATCACCTTCCTTTATGCCCAAGAGGTGTTTTTCTCCTACCTTTGTGCCCAGCCGCGCCCCAACTGTCGTTTCCTAGCGCCGCCCAGCTCATTATTATTCACTGCGCTGGGCGGTTTTTACAGTCTCCAATCCTGCCGAGCCGGCGCAAGCGCAGCAGGAGACGCTGATGCCGCCGCATTGAATAAGGGACGCAGGCGCCCTGCGATTGAGGGTGCCGGGCAAGTTATCCGGCGCACGCACAGAAGGTACAAGTGAGACCGATGCCCATACGTTTCTATTGGGCATGCGCCGGCTCGTCAGGATCAGGGACTGTAAAAGCTGCCCAGCGCAGTGAATAATAATGAGCTGGGCGGCGCTAGGAAACGACAGTTGGGGCGCGGCTGGGCACAAAGGTAGGAGAAAAACGCCCCTTGGGCATAAAGGAAGGTGATTGACAGATGATTATAAAGTTGTTTTTACATGGTTTACAATGCGGACAGGGGGTACTCTTATATGATTGGAATACACTTTAATAGACCTATGACTGCATAGGAATAACTAAATATGTTTATCGGGCCTGTCAGTGTCCCTTTAATGGTTAAAAACTTCTAATAATTAGAAAGTTTCTGCAGCATCTTATCTCAAAGTTAGTATTCGTTAGCAGCGCATCCCAAATTCAGTAGGAACATTACTCTCTCTTGTATGTCAGACTCTGATAAGGAAGTGAGGGGGCTGCTTACCGTGGCCTTGCAGCTAGGAGCATTTGATTTATATACACAGAGACTCCCTACGTCCTGCCAGCTGGTTCATTAAAGGGAACCTGTCATCTCCTAAATGCATGTAAACCCGCCAGCAGTACCTCAGGGTAGCCCGCATACTAATCATACTTTTCATCCTGCAGTCCGATGCTGCATAAGGTCAGAAAATGATCTTTTATCCTCCGTCCGCGCGAATTTGCATGTCAGCTCGAAGTCAAGGAGGCAGCGGCCTTCTTGCTTCAAGTCAAGGTAACCGCGCAACCTCTTGCCTTTGAGTGACAGCCCGCAATTCGGCTCCACTTTCTGAAGTCTCGCACATGCGCAGTGCCCTCTATTTTACTGCGCGATTCCATGCCCTGACATGGGATTGCGCAGTAAAACAGAGGGCACCGCATATGTGCGAGACTTGGGAAAACAAAGCTGAATTGCAGGCTGTCACTCAAAGGCAAGAGGTTGCGCGGTTACCTTGACTTGAAGCAAGGAGGCAGCTTCCCCCTTGACTTCAAGCTGACATGCAAATTAGCACGGACGGAGGATAAAAGATAGTTTTCTGACCTTATGCAGCATCGGACTGCAGGATGAAAAGTATGATTACTATCACACTGCGGGCTACCCTGAGGTACTGCTGGCGGGTTTATATGCATTTAGGAGGTGACAGGTTCCCTTTAATTTTTCCACATATTTACAAGATGGAGGACATGTTTATACAAAATGGATTCTCATCCCTCACAATTCCCCCATTTTGAGATAGCTTGGAACTGACATCTTAACCCAGAGGTACGTCAGGTGGAATAGGTCCAACTGCCAGCCGGAGGCCAGATTCCCTCTCAGGTATTGATGCAGTTCCCAAAACCTCTCAATAAGCTTGGTAGTGTCTCCTGTTGGTATAGAACCTGTTGGCGCACATAAACATAAGCTTAATAGCAGCATATACTACTATTATAATCAACACTACTTGCATTATTGTTTGTCTTGCCACCAGGGAGCCTCCACCCACCCTGCTATGGGGAGGGGGACTGCAGTGGAGTTATACTTTTGATCATTAGGCCCTTTGTGAGACAAACTGCCAACAAGACATATGAATAAATTCTTTAACCCCTTAAGGACTCAGCCCTATTTCACCTTAAGGACTTGGCCATTTTTTGCAAATCTGACCAGTGTCACTTTAAGTGCTCATAACTTTAAAACACTTTGACTTATCCAGGCCATTCTGAGATTGTTTTTTCGTCACATATTGTACTTCATGACACTGGTAAAATGAAGTCAAAAAAATTATTTTTTTTGCATAAAAAAATACCTAATTTACAAAAAATTTGGAAAAATTAGCAAATTTCAAACTTTCAGTTTCTCTACTTCTGTAATACATAGTAATACCCCCAAAAATTGTGATGACTATACATTCCCCATATGTCTACTTCAGGTTTGAATTATTTTGGGAATGATATTTTATTTTTTGGGGATGTTACAAGGTTTAGAACTTTAGAAGCAAATATTGAAATTTTTCAGAAATTTACAAAAACCCAATTTTTAGGGACCACTACAGCTCTGAAGTCACTTTGCGAGGCTTACATAATAGAAACTGAAAGGGCCCCTGGTTTGTCTGTGGGTGAATCACCGGCCGGACAACCACTGAAGACCAATACACGTTGATAGGTATAAAATGGTTGCTCCTTTATTTAGACATCGTAGACAATTTATAGCTTCAAACCGCAAATCAAGATAGACCTGCCCTACGTTACATCCAATCAGGTAGCGAATTTCCAAGGACATCTTTATTCAAACAAAGTAAAAAAACAGTCATGATAATTTCTTAGAAACAAGGTACATATGTGACGCACTTATTATTCTTAGAATTTAGATATCTAACCACCATGTTTGTCAACCTTCGCTTTGTTCAAATATTTCGCGGAATTATCTTGGTTTATTTCGTACCAACATTTACCTGATAGAACGTCCTTCACTTTATCTAAACCCAAGGTGTACGTCAATATACAAACCCATATTGCAGTAAGTGTAAAATATATGTCTAATGCACATGTTAGATATATGCGTACAAAGGTATATATGAGTATATATGTTTCTGCAGTTATGATGTCATGCATTCAGCAGTTTTCTCTCCAGGTACCTTCTTCATAAATGTGGCATTCTTTTGCAAAGCATGCATATCTCTTTCTAGCCATGCGGTTTTGAGCTTCAGACAGCCACTTCCTGCTAGCTTGTGTTACTAGATTTGGTGTTATAAGAATATAAAATATTTCCTTTAAAGAGGAACTCTGTATACATTGATACAAGCATATAAGACTGTATATATATATATATATGTGTATGTGTGGATACAGACATAATTCCCTTACAATCCCCTCTTTGATCATATGGAATTCCCATTCCATATGATCACTCCTTATACCACACACCAGTTATCTTTCTCAGAGTACTTCCCTTTTTAAGGGTGACATATTCGCCTGAATCATCTGGTGGTTTCTTACGCTTTATCAATTGAGAGGTCTTTCCTACTCCCCATATTGTGAACTTTATTAGACAATATATAAGGAGTAGGAATACCAAAGTCATCAAAATAACAATGCCTGCCTTTTTGAAGAAGTTGAAAATTCCGGAAAAGATACCTCCTGCCCAATCTCCTAATGAGTCAAAAGGGTTCCATAACCCTGGCATATTATGTAATGCCCCTTGTAATCTCTCCCTCTCCTCTTGATGACTGTTGATTATATCATAGTAATCTGGTACCTCAATGTCCTTTGTGTCTTTGGTGAAGTTGGAGAAATAAATGCAACAGATTTGTTTGTTCTCTGTTTGATCACACAGTCCAGTGACTGCCATCATCAGTCTCTCCTGTCTCTGCCTAATCACTTCCTGTTCCATCCTTATTTTTCTCATTTCTTCATTTATCATCCCTAGGTCTTTTGTGGTGATATTAACCCATCCCTCGACCAATTCCTGGAAGGCATCTAATCTTACTAGTGCCATTGCAGTTCCTGTCGGGCCTAAGATGCTCATGTAAAATTTCTCCCATGTGCTCGTCAGTGCCCTCTTTTTCCTGTGTGTGTTATGGAAAATGAGCACCCCATGGGCTGGTCCCATCTGTACTTCTTTTCCTGATTGTGCACTCATGTATGGGAAGAGTTGGACCAGAGTGCACCAACCTTTTGAACTAGGATCTTTAGGAAAAGGAATTGTAGTATGGCACCATAATCCACAACATACTACCCAGCCCTTTGGTAGACGAGGTGCTGGAATATCACTGAAGGTATTTTGCCCACTTCTTAGCCCCATTAGACACATCCATTGAACTATGTTAATAGGGTCAGTACTTCCATACCTAATGTCCGTTTTGTTTACTCGCTTCAACCAAGAAGTTAATGGGTCTTGATTGACCTGGGGCTTATAAGATGGACATTCTGTAAGATTGCAGTAAGTGTAAAATATATGTCTAATGCACATGTTAGATATATGCGTACAAAGGTATATATGAGTATATATGTTTCTGCAGTTATGATGTCATGCATTCAGCAGTTTTCTCTCCAGGTACCTTCTTCATAAATGTGGCATTCTTTTGCAAAGCATGCATATCTCTTTCTAGCCATGCGGTTTTGAGCTTCAGACAGCCACTTCCTGCTAGCTTGTGTTACTAGATTTGGTGTTATAAGAATATAAAATATTTCCTTTAAAGAGGAACTCTGTATACATTGATACAAGCATATAAGACTGTATATATATATATATATGTGTATGTGTGGATACAGACATAATTCCCTTACAGAAACCACCCAAAAATGACCCCATTCTATAAACTACACCCCTCAAGGTATTCAAAACTGATTTTACAAACTTTGTTAACCCTTTAGGTGTTGCACAAGAGTTATTGGCAAATGGGGATGAAATTTGAGAATTTAATTTTTTTGCCTAATTTTCCATTTTAACCCATTTTTTCCACTAACAAAGCAAGGGTTAACAGCCAAACAAGACTGTATCTTTATTGCCCTGACTCTGCCGTTTACAGAAACACCCCATATGTGGCCGTAAACTACTGTACGGCCACACAGCGGGGCGTAGAGTGAAAGGTGCGCCGTTTGGTTTTTGGAAGCCAGATTTTGCTGGACTGGTTTTTTGACACTATGTCCCATTTGAAGCCCCCTGATGCACCCCTAGAGTAGAAACTCCCTAAAAGTGACCCCATCTAAGAAACTACACCCCTCAAGGTATTCAAAACTGATTTTAAAAACTTTGTTAACCCTTTAGGTGTTGCACAAGATATAATGGAAAATAGAGATACAATTTCCAAATTTCACTTTTTTGGCAGATTTTCCATTTTAATATCTTTTTTCAAGTAACAAACCAAGGGTTAACAGCCAAACAAAACTCATTATTTATTGCCCTAATTCTGTAGTTTACAGAAACACCCCATATGTGGTCGTAAACTGCTGTATGGGCACACGGCAGGGCGCAGAAGGAAAGGAATGCCATACGGTTTTTGGAAGGCAGATTTTGCTGGACTGTTTTTTTTTTACACCATCTCCCATTTGAAGCCCCCCTGATGCACCCCTAGAGTAGAAACTCTAAAAAAGTGACCCCATTTTAGAAACTACGGGATAAGGTGGCAGTTTTCTTGGTACTAGTTTAGGGTACATATGATTTTTGGTTGCTCTATATTACACTTTTTGTGCGGCAAGGTAACAAGAAATAGCTTTTTTGGCACAGTTTTTTTTTGTTATTTACAACATTCATCTGAAAGGTTAGATCATGTGGTAATTTTATAGAGCAGGTTGTCACGGACGCGGCGATACCTAATATGTATACTTTTTTTTTATTTATGTAAGTTTTACACAATGATTTCATTGTTAAAACAAAAAAAGTTTTAGTGTCTCCATAGTCTAAGAGCCATAGTTTTTTCAGTTTTTGGGCGATTATCTTATGTAGGGTCTCATTTTTTGCGGGATGAGATGGCTGTTTTAATGGCACTATTTTGGGGTGCATATGACTTTTTGATCGCTTGCTATTGCACTTTTTGTGACGTAAGATGACAAAAAATAGCTTTTTTTAAACCGTTTTTATTTTTATTTTTTTACGGTGGTCACCTGAGGGGTTAACTCATGTGATATTTTTATAGAGCCGGTCGATACGGACACGGCGATACCTAATATGTATACTTTTTTTTATTTATGTAAGTTTTACACAATGATTTAATTTTTGAAAGAAAAAAAATGATGTTTTAGTGTTTCCATAGTCTAAGAGCCATAGTTTTTTCAGTTTTTGGGCGATAATCTTGGGTAGGGTCTCAATTTTTGCGGGATGAGATGACGGTTTGATTGGCACTATTATGGCGTACATGCGACTTTTTTGATCACTTTTATTACCTTTTTTGGGAAGTAAGGTGGGCAAAATTTAAATTTTCTCATAGTTTTTATTTTTTTATTTTTATGGCGTTCACCGTGTGAGGAAAGTAACATGACCGTTTTATAGATCAGGTCGTTACGGACGCGGCGATACCAAACATGTGTAGGGAATTTTATTTTTTTCATTTTTAATTAGTGATAAATGTGTTTTTTGATTTTCACTTTTTTTCACTTTTTCTTACTTTTTTTTTGACCCAGACCCACTTGGTTCTTGAAGATCCAGTGGGTCTGGTGTCTGCATAATACAGTACAGAACCTATATAGGTTTCTGTACTGTATTTTACTTACACTGAACAGATCTATGCTTTCAGCATAGATCTGTTCAGCACCATGGACAGCAGGACGCCTGAGCAGGCGTCCTGTTGCCATGGGAACCTTCCCCGTCTGCCACAACTTCGCAGACGGGGAAGGGTAAGGACTGGGGCTTCGGGGGGCTGTCTGGGGGCTCTCTCCCTCTCCATTCGGGGGGGCTGCAAAGGCACAGCAGCCCCCCGATGGGAGAGGGAGGGAGTCGCATCTTACTGTTAACTCTTTCCATACAGCGGTCCGTACAGACCGCTGTATGGAAAGGGTTAAACGGCTGACATCCATTCACAGATGTCAGCCGTTTATACCAGGGTGCCAGCAATGTGCTGGCACCCTGGTATACCCACTAGAAGCCAACGATTATTCGGCGGGAGGCGATTATTCGGCGGGAGGCGCCCGCAACACCCCCCCTGCACCTCCCACCAGGCTAAAATCATGCAGGGGTGCAGGGGGGGGGGGGTGATAACTATACATTTGTGCCACACTAAAGTTTCTGATCGCCGCGGTCAGGGACCGCGGCGATCAGAAACAGCAGAGATCGCAACAAACCGCAGGTCTGGATTGACCTGCGGTTTGCTGCGATCGCCGATACGGGGAGGTCATATGACCCCCCCAGGCGTTGTGACAGGATGCCGGCTGAATGATTTCAGCCGGCATCCTGTGCGGATTAACCCCTGGGGCGCCACAATCTCAATTTAAACTCATGACGTACCGGTACGTCATGGGTCCTTAAGGACTCGGGATCCATGCCGTACCGGTACGTCATGGGTCCCTAAGGGGTTAAAAGTCAAAGGGATTGCCAGATAAGGCACAGTTCTTGAACTCACGGAAATGAGCCTTTAATTTTACTGTCAGTGCCATTCAGTCCTCTAAACAGCACCTGGTGGTGTCGGATAAGTGCACTGTCCCAGTTGTTCTTCAATTGTTGGTACAGTCGTTGACCTAGCCTTACTGCTGTAATCAACAGGACTTGCAAAGGACCGTCAAATCTGTGATCCAGGCCTTTTCTCACATGTCTTTTTATCACCGCCCAGTCTCCTGGTTGCAGACTGTGTGTTCTTTCTACTGAATCTGGAAGGGAAGCAAACACTTGTTTATGTAGCTTGTTAGGCTATCATTGTTCATTTGCAACAGTTGTGGAAAATACAATCCGCGGGCGCTTCCAAACAGAATCTCAAATGGGGATAATCCTGTCTGATTCAATAACTTCACGGACACCATACCTGCACACCAGTTCACTGACCAGCTTTTTTATGTGTTCTTTGCATTTGCCTTTGCTACTGGGATGGCTTCCGGCCACCCTGAAAAGAGATCAACACACACAAAGACAAATTCATATACTCCTACCTTAGGCAGTTGTATGTAGAATATCTGCAGTCTCTGGAACGAATGGCCTGGAGGTGTGCTTGCTTGGAGTACTCACTACTTGACCGGGATTGTTCAATGCACAAACCATACATCCTTGTGCAGTGTCCCAGGGGGTCAGTAATGTATGCTGGGCTTTGTAGTGCAGTTTGACTCACTAACCTGGGATCCACTGTCGTCTTCAATTTTGGTCAGGTGCTGGAACAGGCAGGTATTAAAAGTTCGTGACGCCAGTGTCAATTAAACGGTGACACGCCGTGTATGGTAGTATAGAAGAACGAAGCAAGCACAGGATAGCCAACAAAAACTGGAACTTTACTGAATATCAGTTATAATCATACATGGACGCAGTTGGAAGCGCCGTTCCATGAAAGACAGTTGGTTTTCTATAAGAATACAGGTGGTTCTTGGAATTACAGAAAGGCCGGTCTTAGCAATGTATAATACAGAGTGTTGATTGCAGGAGATGCAGTACAGGCGGCTTGCACACTATTCCTGACTGGTCCTGACCCATGTGACTTTCTCTCCAAGGTCTAATGCCCTTTATCTGGCGTACCCTTGAAGCTGTCCTTATCTAGTACCTCCTCTGTTATCTTGAGTACCTCTTGCTTTATCTGATCGGCCTCTGTGGTATTCTGTGTCTTGGCTGGTGGCTCGCTTATGCTGCTTCAGCTAACGGATGATGACTCAGGAGGGGAACCTTCTCCTTGGATCCGGAACCCGGTTACAGGGCCTTTACTACCCTCTCCTAGTCGGCAGGCTTGGGGCCTGCTCTGTTCTCACAGGCCCATAGCCTGGCTTTCGCTCAGACACAGGATCATTTCTGACCTCTGCTCCCACTGTCTGTCTCCTGCTACTACTTCCTGACTGGGCCTTATATAACCTAGGGTTCCCTAGCTCCCTCTAGTGACTCAGAGCTGGAATGACACCCTAGCCGGCCTGCATATGCACGTTTCACAGTAACAGGAAAATACATAGCATGACATTATAAGATGTTTTATACCAACCTCCCCATAAATACAGGGGGAAACGACAATACCCAAGTGACCCTTCTGTAGTGACGGGGTATTACTCTCCCGTACACTACACTTGTACTGTAGAAAATCCTGGAGCAATCCACCCTGCATTAACCACACCATGGAACCTTTTGATAGGTGAGTGGGCCTGTGGGCCTCCTGAACCACAGCTGGGTATAGAGGGTGTAGTAGACAAATTTTGGCCTTTTTTCTCCAAATTCCATGTTCATCAGGTTTGTCCCCTTGTTTTGCTCAAAATTATTTTTCCTCAGGAGGAGCTTGTTCGAGCACTGTAGCGCTGATATGTGAGGTGCCAGTGGTTCAGCTATCCCTATGTCATGCTGTGTGACCACTGCATATCCAGTGTGGAACTGGCCGTCCTCTCCCATGGACCTGCTTCCATCTACAAAATACTCAAAATCAGGGTTATCAAGGGGGATTGCACCCCAGTATATGTTCCCCATTTTCTCCCAATTTTGCGAACACCCAATATGTGCTCGTAGCCTGCTGTATTGGCGCACAGCAGGCCTCTTCAGGCAAAGTGCAAAATATGTTTTTAGCAGGCCTGAATTGGCAGACATGGATTTTAGATGCCATGTCGCATTAAAAAAATTTCCAGAGGTCCCCAGAAATGAAAAACCCCAAGAAGTGAACCCATTTCGGAAACAGCACCCCTGTACGAACATTTTAAGTGGTGGAAAGGGTACTTTTTCCAAAAAGGTGTCTCACAGAAGGCAGAATTACTTGAGACAAGAATTTCAAAGCACACATTTGTAAAAATTAAAAATTACTAGCAGACCCCAATTTTTCACTTTCACAAGGGGTTAAAGGAGAAAATGCACCCCAGTATATGTTCCACATTTTCTACCTATTTTGCGAACACCCCATATGTGCTCGTAGCCTGCTGTATTGGTGCACAACATGGCTCTACAGGCAAAGGGCAAAATATGGTTTTTGCAGGTCTGAATTGGCAGACATGGATTTTAGCTGCCATGTTACATTTAAAAAATTTCCAGACGTCCCCAGAAATGAAAAACCCCAAGAAGTGACCACATTTCGGAAACAGCACCCCCATATGAACATTTTAAGTGGTGGAAAGGGTACTTTTTACTAAACAGGTGTCTCACAGAAGGCAGAAATACTAGAGAGAGGATTTCAAAGCACACATTTATAAAAATGTAAAATTACTAGCAGACCCCCATTTTTTACTTTCACAAGGGGAAAGGAGAAAATTCACCCCATTGTATGTTCCCCATTTTCTCCTCATTTTGCAAACACCCCATATGTGCTCGTAGCCTGCTGTATTGGAGCACAGCAGGCCTCTACAGGCAAAGTGCAAAATATGGTTTTTGAAGGCCTGAATTGGCAGACATGGATTTTAGCTGCCATGTCGCATTGAAAAAATTTCCAGAGGGCCCCAGAAATGAAAAACCCCAAGAACTGACCCCATTTTGGAAACAGCACCCCCATAAGAACATTTTAAGTGGTGGAAAGGGTACTTTTCACCAAACAGGTGTCTCACAGAAGGCAGAAATACTAGAGAGAGGATTTCAAAGCACACATTTGTAAAAATAAAAAATTACTAGCAGACCCCAATTTTTCACTTTCACAAGGGGTTAAAGGAGAAAATGCACCCCAGTATATGTTCCCCGTTTTCTCCTCATTTTGTGAACACCCCATATGTGCTCGTAGCCTGCTGTATTGGCGCACAGCAGGCCTCTACAGGCAAAGTGCAAAATATGTTTTTTTGCAGGCCTGAATTAGCAGACATGGATTTTAGCTGCCATGTCGCATTAATTTTTTTTCCAGAGGTCCCCAGAAATTAAAAACCCCAAGAAGTGACCCCATTTCGGAAGCAGCACCCCGTACGAACATTTTAAGTGGTGGAAAGGGTACTTTTTACCAAACAGGTGTCTCCCAGAAAAGATTATGTAGTGGTTGTTGGAAAGTGGGTATGCAAGTGAGGTGGGCTAAATCAGAGATATGGAAATATTACAGGGCACATAAAGGATGAAATTAAAAATCCATGGATGAGTGGTAGGTTCGGAAGCATTCTTTCATGCAGGGACCTGGTTTATGAGGGCAGGTGTCGCACTGATAAATAGTGTCCTTTCGTATTCCCCTTTTGTAACAAACCCAACATATTTTTTGGGTCTTTCCCCTTTTTGCAGTTTGTGGCACTTCACTAGGGAAATGTTGTACTGGTACAACACAGGCACCATGACCTCCTGAAGTACTTGGGCCCTCCCCTTCCTGACTTTGGAAAATTAGGGCCTTGATTACCGCCTTTTGGAACTGAAGGAAAGTTCCTGTGTGGCCTGCAGTTCGATGTAAAATGTACGCATTGTACATTGCCATCTGTACAATGTATACGGCAAGCTTTTTGTACCACACCTTAGTTTTACGCATGGCACTGTAGGGCTTCAGAACTTGACCGGACAGATCAACCCCTCCCATGTGCCTGTTGTAATCAAGGATGCAGTCTGGCTTGTTGACAGTGGAATCTCACATTAGGGCTGGAGAACTGGTGGTTGTGTGAATGGTGGTCAGTAAAAGGACAGCCCTCTTGTCATTGTACTTAACCACCAGCATGTTCTCATGGCGGAGAGCCTTAGGCCTCATGCACACGACCGTTGTGTGCATCCGTGGCCGTTGTGCCGTTTTCGGGTTTTTTTTCGCGGACCCATTGACTTTCAATGGGTCCGTGGAAAAATCGGAAAATGCACCGTTTTGCAACCGAGGCCGTGTATCCTGTCCGTCAAAAAAATATGACCTGTCCTATTTTTTTGACGGACAACGGTTCACGGACCCATACAAGTCAATGGGTCCGTGAAAGAACACGGATGCACACAAGATTGGCATCCGTGTCCGTGATCCGTGGCCGTAGGTTGCTTTCATACAGACGGATCCGAAGATCCGTCTGCATAAAAGCTTTTTCAGATCTAAGTTTTCACTTCGTGAAAACTCATATCCGACAGTATATTCTAACACAGAGGCGTTCCCATGGTGATGGGGACGCTTCTAGTTAGAATACACTATAAACTGTGTACAAGACTGCCCCCTGCTGCCTGGCAGCACCCGATCTCTTACAGGGGGCCGTGATCAGCACAATTAACCCCTTCAGGTGCGTCACCTGAAGGGGTTAATTGTACTATCATATCCCCCTGTAAGAGATCAGGGCTGCCAGGCAGCAGGGGGCAGACCTCCTCTCCCCAGTTTGAATATCATTGGTGGCCAGTGCGGCCCCCCCCCCTCCCTCCCTCTATTGTAATAATAGCTTGGTGGCACAGTGTGCGCCGCCCATCGGCCCCCCCCCTCCCTCTATTGTAATAAATCGTTGGTGGCACAGTGTGCACCCCCCATCGGCCCCCCCTCCCTCTATAGCAGTAACAACATTGGTGGCCAGTGTGCGACCTCCCATCTCCCCCCCCCCCGATCATTGGTGGCAGCGGAGTCCAGATCGGAGTCCCAGTTTAATCGCTGGGGCTCCGATCGGTAACCATGGCAACCAGGACGCTACTGCAGTCCTGGTTGCCATGGTTACTTAGCAATAGTACAATAGTAGAAGATTCATAGTTACCTGCTTGCTGCTGCGATGTTCGTGTCCGGCCGGGAGCTCAACCTACTGGTAAGTGACAGGTCTGTGCGGCGCATTGCTAAATGAACTGTCACTTACCAGTAGGAGGAGCTCCCGGCCGGTCACAGACATCGCAGCAGCAAGCAGGTAAGTATGAATCTTCTACTATTGTACTATTGCTAAGTAACCATGGCAACCAGGGCTGCAGTAGCTTCCTGGTTGCCATGGTTACCGATCGGAGCCCCAGCGATTAAACTGGGACTCTGATCGGAACTACGCTGCCACCAATGATGGGGGGGGGGAGATGGGAGGCCGCACACTGGCCACCAATGTTGTTACTGCTATAGAGGGAGGGGGGCCGATGGGGGGCGCACACTGTGCCACCAACGATTTATTACAATAGAGGGAGGGAGGGGGGGGCGATGGGGGGCGCACACTGTGCCACCAACGATTTATTACAATAGAGGAAGGGGGGGGCGATGGGGGCGCACACTGTGCCACCAACGATTTATTACAATAGAGGGAGGGAGGGGGGGCGATGGGGGGCGCACACTGTGCCACCAACGATTTATTACAATAGAGGGAGGGAGGGGGGGCGATGGGGGGCGCACACTGTGCCACCAACGATTTATTACAATAGAGGGAGGGAGGGGGGGGCCGCACTGGCCACCAATGATATTCAAACTGGGGAGGGGGGGTCTGCCCCCTGCTGCCTGGCAGTCCTGATCTCTTACAGGGGGATATGATAGTACAATTAACCCCTTCAGGTGCGGCACCTGAGGAGTTAATTGTGCTGATCACGGCCCCCTGTAAGAGATCGGGTGCTGCCAGGCAGCAGGGGGCAGTCATGTACACAGTTTTTCAGTATATTCTAACCTGAAGCGTCCCCATCACCATGGGAACGCCTCTGTGTTAGAATATACTGTCGGATCTGAGTTTCACGATGTAGCTCATATCCGACAGTATATTCTAACATAGAGGCGTTCCCATGGTGATGGGGACGCTTCAAGTTATGTTCGGGTGTCCGCCTGGCCGTGCGGAGGCAAGCGGATCCGTCCAGACTTACAATGTAAGTCAATGGGGACGGATCCGTTTGAAGATGACACACTGTGGCTCAATTTTCAAACGGATCCGTCTGAAGCTACTTTCACACTTAGAAATGTTTTAACAATATAATGCAGACGGATCCGCTCTGAACTGAGCCACCGTCTGCATTATATGAACGCAAGTGTGAAAGTAAAGGGACTCCTGACTTTACATTGAAAGTCAATGGGGACGGATCCGTTTGCAATTGCACCATATTGTGTCAACGTCAAACGGATCCGTCCCCATTGACTTGCATTGTAATTCAGGACGGATCCGTTTGGCTCCGCACGGCCAGGCGGACACCAAAACGACTTTTTTTTCATGTCCGTGGATCCTCCAAAAATCAAGGAAGACCCACGGACGAAAAAACGGTCACGGATCACGGACCTACGGACCCCACGTTTTTGCGGACCGTGAAAAAAAACTGTCGTGTGCATGAGGCCTTACTGTCACCTTTTTGGAGTAGTTGCCCTACAAGGGATCTAGGGAGCCCGCTCTGATTTTTTTGCACTGTGCCGCAAGCCACAGTACCTCGGGCTTTTAGGGACATAAATAGGGGTATGCTTGTGTAATAGTTATCTACATAGAGGTGATAACCATTATCCAGCAGTGGGTGCAGTAAATCCCACAGAATCTTGCCAATAACTCCTAGGATGGGGGGGCATTCAGGGGGTTGTATCCGGGAATCTTTCCCCTCATAAACCCGGAACCTGTAAGTGTACCCGGAGGTACTTTCGCACAGCTTGTACATTTGTATTCCGTACCGTGCCTGCTTGCTGGGTAGGTACTGGTGAAATTTAACCCTTCCTTTAAAATGTACATACTCGTCTATGCTAATTTCTTTAATTAAAATAAAATTTTTGATAAAGAAAAAAAGAGAAAGAAAGAAAAGAGAAAAAGATAAGTGAAAGAATAAGATAAAAATGTAGACAAAAAGGCTCCAAAAAAATAAATACAGGGAGTGCAGAATTATTAGGCAAGTTGTATTTTTGAGGATTAATTTTATTATTGAACAACAACCATGTTCTCAATGAACCCAAAAAACTCATTAATATCAAAGCTGAATATTTTTGGAAGTAGTTTTTAGTTTGTTTTTAGTTTTAGCTATTTTAGGGGGATATCTGTGTGTGCAGGTGACTATTACTGTGCATAATTATTAGGCAACTTAACAAAAAACAAATATATACCCATTTCAATTATTTATTTTTACCAGTGAAACCAATATAGCATCTCAACATTCACAAATATACATTTCTGACATTCAAAAACAAAACAAAAACAAATCAGTGACCAATATAGCCACCTTTCTTTGCAAGGACACTCAAAAGCCTGCCATCCATGGATTCTGTCAGTGTTTTGATCTGTTCACCATCAACATTGCGTGCAGCAGCAACCACAGCCTCCCAGACACTGTTCAGAGAGGTGTACTGTTTTCCCTCCTTGTAAATCTCACATTTGATGATGGACCACAGGTTCTCAATGGGGTTCAGATCAGGTGAACAAGGAGGCCATGTCATTAGATTTTCTTCTTTTATACCCTTTCTTGCCAGCCACGCTGTGGAGTACTTGGACGCGTGTGATGGAGCATTGTCCTGCATGAAAATCATGTTTTTCTTGAAGGATGCAGACTTCTTCCTGTACCACTGCTTGAAGAAGGTGTCTTCCAGAAACTGGCAGTATGACTGGGAGTTGAGCTTGACTCCATCCTCAACCCGAAAAAGCCCCACAAGCTCATCTTTGATGATACCAGCCCAAACCAGTACTCCACCTCCACCTTGCTGGCGTCTGAGTCAGACTGGAGCTCTCTGCCCTTTACCAATCCAGCCACGGGCCCATCCATCTGGCCCATCAAGACTCACTCTCATTTCATCAGTCCATAAAACCTTTGAAAAATCAGTCTTGAGATATTTCTTGGCCCAGTCTTGACGTTTCAGCTTGTGTGTCTTGTTCAGTGGTGGTCGTCTTTCAGCCTTTCTTACCTTGGCCATGTCTCTGAGTATTGCACACCTTGTGCTTTTGGGCACTCCAGTGATGTTGCAGCTCTGAAATATGGCCAAACTGGTGGCAAGTGGCATCTTGGCAGCTGCACGCTTGACTTTTCTCAGTTCATGGGCAGTTATTTTGCGCCTTGGTTTTTCCACACGCTTCTTGCGACCCTGTTGACTATTTTGAATGAAACGCTTGATTGTTCGATGATCACGCTTCAGAAGCTTTGCAATTTTAAGAGTGCTGCATCCCTCTGCAAGATATCTCACTATTTTTGCCTTTTCTGAGCCTGTCAAGTCCTTCTTTTGACCCATTTTGCCAAAGGAAAGGAAGTTGCCTAATAATTATGCACACCTGATATAGGGTGTTGATGTCATTAGACCACACCCCTTCTCATTACAGAGATGCACATCACCTAATATGCTTAATTGGTAGTAGGCTTTCGAGCCTATACAGCTTGGAGTAAGACAACATGCATAAAGAGGATGATGTGGTCAAAATACTAATTTGCCTAATAATTCTGCACTCCCTGTAGACAAATAAATAAAAAGGTACTAAACCTGAGCAGACGTAGTCAGTAATTGAAAGTACTGACCGACACTCAGCAGGTGTAGGACCCACGCACGCAGACGGCACATGTGTGGGTTCAAAAATCTAAACTAGGACTAACTAAAATTGACATATATATACACACAAATAGATATATATATAACACTAGCTAGCACTAACTGATTTCTTTACAAAAAAAAAAAAGGCACTAAACCTGAGCAGACGCAGTCAGTAATTGACAGTACTGATCGGCGCTCAGCAGGGGCAGGACCCACGCACGCAGACGGCACATGTGTGGGTTTAAAAATCTAAAATACTACTAACTAAAATTGACTGAAACAGCTGCAGATGAGCCAAAGATCACTACAGCTGTGTCACGGACGGTGTACAGGAAACAAGACAATGCAACATGCATATATGACTCACTGGATCCAAAGCTAAGGAACCAAAAGGGAGACCCCTGCACAAGACCTCGCACTTTCCCTGGCTGCTCAGCCTATGCAAAGATCCCAAAGGTGGATGGTTGCATATCCACGTACCTCGACTATATAACCCCTGAACCCCCTACAATAGTGAGGGGACATGACCACCGGCTCCCTACACCAGACACGGAGGGAGTCAGGGTCACCTGGGATCCAGCAAACAGAAAATAACAGATATATGTACAGCACTTAACTTTGTAGCAGACTGGGAAACAGGATCAGCATGCACACACACTCCAGGAAGAAGTATAAGCCGCCCAGTAAAGCATTATGGGGAGGAATTTAAAGGGAAGCAATCAGTCCAACTACATGACAGCTGAGAGAGGCTAACGAGATGAGGAACTGAATACCACAACAAAGAAAACTCAAGGAGGAGGTTCTGAAAGGCCTCTGTCAGAGCTTCTCAGCTGTCTGGTTGTGACAGTACCCCTCCCTCTACGAGTGGACTCCGGACACTCAGAACCCACCTTCTCAGGATGGGACCTATGGAAAGCCCTGATGAGACGAGAGGCCTTAATGTCCGTCACTGGGACCCACATCCTCTCCTCAGGACCATAACCCTCCCAATGAACAAGGTACTGAAGAGAACCGCGGACAAGACGAGAATCCACAATCCTAGAGACCTGAAATTCAAGATTCCCATCAACCATAATCGGAGGAGGAGGCAAAGGCGAGGGTACAATGGGTTGAACATAAGGTTTCAATAAGGACTTATGAAAAACATTATGGATCTTCCAAGTCTGAGGAAGATCAAGACGGTAGGCAACAGGATTGATGACAGACAGGATTTTGTAAGGCCCAATAAACCTAGGACCCAACTTCCAGGAGGGAACCTTCAATTTGATATTCTTGGTAGACAACCACACCAGATCACCAACATTCAGGTCCGGACCAAGCACACGTCTCTTATCTGCCACACGCTTATATCTCTCACTCATGCTCTTTAGATTATCCTGAATCTTTTGCCAAATAGATGACAAAGACGAGGAGAATCTGTCCTCATCAGGTAAACCAGAAGACCTCTCCCCCGAGAAAGTCCCAAACTGCGGATGAAACCCATATGCACCAAAAAATGGTGACTTATCAGAGGACTCCTGACGACGGTTATTTAAAGCAAACTCAGCAAGGGACAAAAAAGAACACCAATCCTCTTGATTCTCCGCCACAAAACAGCGCAGATATGTCTCCAGATTCTGATTGACGCGCTCTGTCTGGCCATTCGACTGCGGGTGGAAAGCAGAAGATAATGACAACCGAACCCCCAAGCGAGAACAGAAAGCCTTCCAGAAACTGGAAACAAACTACGTGCCCCTATCAGAGACTATGTCTGAAGGAATACCGTGCAATTTGACAATGTGATCAATAAATGCCTGCGCCAGTGTCTTAGCATTGGGCAAACCAGGAAAAGGGATGAAATGCACCATTTTGCTAAAACGGTCCACCACCACCAGAATCACAGTCTTCCCCGAGGAACGAGGCAGGTCCGTTATGAAGTCCATGGACAGATGTGTCCAAGGACGGGAAGGAATGGGTAAGGGAAGGAGAGGACCTGATGGCCGTGAATGAGGGACTTTGGCACGAGCGCAAGTCTCGCAGACTGCCACAAAACCCTCAACCGACTTATGAAGCGCAGGCCACCAGAATCTCCGAGCGATGAGATCCACTGTGGCTCTTGCCCCTGGGTGCCCCGCAAGGACCGTATCGTGGTGTTCCTTAAAAATCTTGTGTCTTAAAGCGAGAGGCACAAACAACCTCCCAGGAGGACAAAGATTAGGAGCCTCTGACTGGGCTGCCTGCACCTCTGCCTCCAATTCAGAAAAAAGAGCAGAGACCACCACACCTTCAGCCAAAATGGGACCCGGGTCTTCAAAATTCCCGCCTCCCGGAAAACAACGTGACAGGGTATCTGCCTTCACATTCTTAACTCCAGGGCGGAACGTGACAACAAAATTAAATCTTGAAAAGAACAAAGACCATCTGGCCTGTCTCTGGTTCAGACGCTTGGCTGACTCCAAGTAGGCCAGATTTGTATGGTCAGTAAACACGGTAATAGGGTGTCTGGCTCCCTCCAGCCAATGGCGCTATTGCTCAAAAGCCAACTTGATGGCCAACAATTCCCTATCTCCCACATCGTAATTTCTCTCTGCGGAGGAGAGTTTTTTCGAGAAAAAGGCACACGGTCGCCATTTGGCAGGAGAGGAACCCTGAGACAAGACCGCACCCACACCCACCTCAGAAGCATCAACCTCAACTATGAAGGGTAAAGAAATATCAGGTTGCACCAAGATGGGAGCGGAAGCAAAACTCTCCTTGATATTAGAAAAAGCCTTACGCACCTCTACCGACCAAGAAGAAAAATCTACCCCTTTCTGGTCATATCAGTGAGTGGTTTAACAATAGAGGAATAATTCAAAATAAACTTCCTGTAATAATTGGCAAAGCCCAAAAAACGCATCAGCGCCTTCCGATTCTCAGGAAGCTCCCACTCAAGCACAGCACGGACCTTCTCGGGGTCCATGCGAAAACCAGAAGCGGAGAGAAGAAACCCCAGAAATTGAATTTCTGGAACCGCAAACACACATTTTTCCAGTTTCGCATATAATTTATTCTCCCGCAGAATGAGCAAGACCTGACGTAAATGTTCCTTATGAGTTTTGAAATCAGGAGAAAAAATCTAAATGTCATCCAAATACACTAATACAAATTTTCCCATCAAATGATAAAAAATGCTGTTCACTAAATGCTGAAAAACGGCTGGGGCATTCATCAAACCAAAAGGCATAACCAAATTTTCAAAATGGCCCTCAGGGGTATTGAAGGCCGTCTTCCATTCGTCTCCTTCTCTGACCCTGACCAGGTTGTATGCCCCTCTTAGATCTAATTTGGAAAAGACTTTAGCCCCAACAACCTGGTTAAACAGGTCCGGGATTAGAGGAAGCGGATAAGGGTCACGAATAGTGATACTGTTCAGCTCCCTGAAATCCAGACAAGGTCTTAAAGAACCATCTTTTTTCTTAACAAAGAAAAAACCAGCGGCAACAGGTGACTTCAAGGGTCGTATGTGTCCTTTTCTCAGACTCTCAGACATATAACCACGCATAGCGACCCTTTCAGGTTGGGAAAGATTGTATAAACGAGATTTAGGCAGCTTGGCGCCTGGGATGAGATTAATGGGGCAATCGTACTCCCTGTGCGGGGGCAAATCCTGAACTCCACTCTCAGAGAAGACATCCGAAAATTCAGAGACAAAAGGTGGTACAGTCTTAGTAGAAACCTCAGAAACAGATGTCGTGAGGCAATTCTCTCTGCAAAAGTCACTCCAACCATTTATTTGCCTCGCTTGCCAATCAATGGTGGGGTTATGTTTAGTGAGCCAGGGTAGCCCCAACACAAGAGGAGTAGGTAAACCGCTAAGGACGAAACATGACACATCCTCAACATGAGCATCACTCACAATTAAACGAATATTGTGAACTATGCCCTTTAATGATTTCTGAGAAAGTGGAGCGGAATCAATAGCAAAAACAGGAATATCCTTTCCCAATGTGCATACCTGGAAACCATGAGTTATCGCAAAATGATTATCAATGAGATTGACAGCTGCTCCACTATCTACAAAAATCTCACAAAAAATGTTCTTGCTCTCTAGCGCCACCCTGGCAGGCAGGACAAAACGGTAACTACAAGCAAACGGAAAACCTTCAATTTCCGCCTCAACCCTGCCAATAGTAACAGATGGAACATTTTTAAAAGATTTTTTCCTTTCTGTTTCTTTATTACTCCCAGAAAACTGCCTGAATCTCCTAGAGGGACAAACATTTGCCAAATGATTTATACCTCCACAACAAAAACAAACCTTCCCATGCGGGCTGAATCTTCCATTGTCAGAGGCAATCAACCCCAGCTGCATGGGCTCCTGCTCAGAAGGGGCTGACAGCGACTGAGACCCCTGCGCACAGAATGAGACCGCTGCACTGTCCTGGGACTGAGTATGACAGGAAGGAGAGATCTCTCCTCTCCCTCTAAGACGCCTGTCAATACGAACGGCCTGAGACATAGCAGAGTCCAAGGAGATAGGCCTCTCATGAAAAGCAAATGCATCTTTTAATCCCTCAGAAAGACCATGGCAAAATTGACTTCGGAGTGCAGCATCATTCCAACCAGTATCAGCTGCCCATCTCCGAAATTCTGAGCAGTATATCTCTGCAGATTGTTTACCTTGGCATAACAGACGAAGTCTAGACTCAGCCAAAGCAACACGATCCGGATCATCATATATCTGACCCAGGGCTAAAAAGAATTCATCCACTGAACGGAGGGGCCGTGCCCCCACCGGTAGCGAAAAGGGCCACGACTGAGCGTTACCCCTGAGCAGCGATATAATGATCCCCACCCTCCGTTCCTCATCACCAGAGGAATGGGGAAGAAGGCGAAAATGGAGTTTGCAAGCCTCTCTGAAACGCACAAAATTCTCACTACCCCCGGAGAACGTATCCGGGAGCGAGATCTTAGGCTCAGAACAAACTCCATGAACGCAAGCTGAACCGGATCCATGCTTGAGACGGTTTTGGGCGGTTTATAATGTCACGGAAAGGTGTACAGGAAACAAGACAATGCAAAATGAATATATGACTCCCTGGATCCAAAACTAAGGAACAAAAGGGAGACCCCTGCATAAGACCTGGCACTCTCCCTGACTGCTCAGCCTATGCGAACACCCCAATGGTGGATGATCGCATATCCTCGTACCTCGACTATCTAACACCTGAACACCCTACAATAGTGAGGGGACACGACCACCGGCTCCCTACACTAGACACGGAGGGAGTCAGGGTCATCTGGGATCCAGCAAACAGAAAATGAATGTACAGCACTTATCTTTTAGAAGACTGGGAAATAGGATCAGCATGCACACACACTCCAGGAAGTTGTATAAACCGCACACTAATGCATTATGGGGAGGAATTTAAAGGGATGCAATCAGTCCAAGTACAAGACAGCTGAGAGAGGCTAACAAGATGAGGAACTGAAAACCAAAACAAAGAAAGCTCAAGGAGGAGGTTCTGAAAGGCATCTGTCAGATGTCTGGTTGTGACAGTATCCCCCAAGATCTAATCTGCAGTTTGTTACTTTATTTATATATATATATATATATATATATATATATATATATATATATGTAATTTTGAACCTGGTAATAAAGGGTTTATGGTGGTACAGATTGTCTCGCATATATATCCATGTCACCCTTGGGCATGTCCCACCACCGAGGGGTAGGTGGTTTGGTGACCCCCATATTACTTTATTACTGCATTTCATAGTGTGTTGTTGGTGTATCTTAGATCACAATTTCTGACATGCCCATATATGCCATCCTGGACAATATTCCCCTGAATCTGGTCTTTATGGACAATTTTAGTTAGTTTATTTATACATATATTTCACTTAAACCCTTGTTATAGAAAATTTACAGTGATCAATTTATTTTTCAAATAATAACCTATCTATCCATAGGACTGTTGATCAAGCATACTCATCCTGAATCGGCGGGACCTCCAGCGGGATAGCGATGCTTCCCCAGGTGAGTGGTATCAGCTTTGCTGTCAGTACAGTTATAATTCGTGTATACCTTTGTGCCCCTTTTAGAATTCAGCCCCTGCCCCCAATGTTTTCAAGGGAATGAACTAAACTGATCCCTTTTATTAGCTTGTTTAAAGATTGTCTGGATTATCTCAAATTCCTTGAACTTTACAAACCCGCCGGTTAACTTACATTTACAAAACTGAAGTGAAGGTGAAACCTTCATTCAGCCCATTAGGGGCCAATGAGTGGAGACGGTATATCCACCGCGCCTCCTCTTGCTGTAGTTTGCGGTCCACGCTACCCTGCCTGGGAGAACTCCGCACCTTCTGTATCCCCCAGACCTTCAAGCCATGTGTCTTGCCACCATGGCATTCCTGTAGGTGTCTGGATAATGGCATCTTCTCAAGTATACTAAAATGTTTGGAGAGCCTTCTCCTCAGTTCCTGAATAGTTTTGCCAATATACAGTTTATCACACTCACATTGTATACAGTACACTACCGTGTACAGTGCTTTTGCAGTTTATGAATTCGCAGATTTTAAAGGTTCGCCTATTTTGTGGGTTAATAAACCCTCTTTTAGGAGTCATGAATTTGCAGAAGCTGCATGCTCCACATGGGTAGGATCCTGTGGTTTTGAGCCATGTTCCCTTGCTCTTCGATGTTCTCTGAAAATGACTTTGAACCAGCATTTCTTTTAGATTAGGGCCTCGTCTATACATAATGCTTGGATTGTCAGGGAGTATCTGCATCAGATATTTGTCCATCTTCAGGATATGCCAATGTCTTTTGAGGACCTCGTAAACCTTCTTGTTTTGCACATCAAATGAGCCTATGCATCTCACGACTCTATCTCCTTCTGCTTTCCTTTTAAACAGCAGTTCCTCTCTATCAGTGTTAATAGCTCTATTATAGGCTCGGTGCAAAACCTTCTTGGGGTAGCCCCTCATTCAAAATCTGGAGTAGAGGACATCGCTCTCTTTTTGGAAGTTGGAAGGCCTCATCATCCGAGCAATTTCGCCGGGCCCTCAGGTATTGGCCTACGGGAATACCTCTTTTTAACGGTAAGGGGTGATGGCTTTGCCAATGTAGGAAGCTATTTGACGCTTCCTATATACCTCAGTTTCAATACCTCCTTCCCCATCCAGAGTGATTTTAAGATCAAGGAAGCTGATGCTCTCCATTTGGATCTCCATGGTAAAAAGTAGACCTAACTGGTTGCCATTTAGTTTGTCTATGAATTCAGTGAACTCTGTGACCATGCCCTCCCAGAAAATTAAAATGTCGTCTATATAACGACCCCAATAAGAAATTAAATCTGTGTACTGTGTATTCTCCTCAGTGAAAACGTGTTGGTCTTCCCACCACCCTAGGAACAGGTTAGCGAAACTTGGTGCGCAAACCGTCCCCATTGCCGTGCCGTGTGTCTGCAAATAATACATGCCATCGAATATAAAATAATTGTGAGTGAGTAAAAAACGTAGGAGGTGAATAACAAAATCATTGTGATTGTAAAAATGTGTCCCTTTAGTGTACAGATAGTGCTTAACTGCACATATCCCCTTTTCATGTTCTATACTTGTGTATAGGGCCTCGACATCGAGGCTAGTTATGAGTGTGGTGGGGCCTATTTGGATATCCTTTAATTTTCTTACCAGGTCCAGTGTATCTTTTATATAGGATGGGAGGATTTCGACAAAGGGCCTTATAAAAAGGTCCACATATGTGCTAATTCCTTCGCACATACTTTCATTACCGGACACAATTGGTCTGCCCGGTATGGGATCCCGTTTTTTGTGCACCTTCGGTAGCGCATATAAGGTAGCGGTCGTGGGATTGGCATTAAATAAAATCTTATACTCATCTTTGGAGATCAGGTTTTCATCTTTAGCTGCCTTTAAGAGAGCCTCTAGTTCTAATTTGTATTTTATTGTGGGGTTGGAGTCTAGTTTCTTATAGGTTTTTTGATCTTTTAATAGTCTCATGACCATGTCTATATAATCATCTTGTTTCAATAGGACGATGTTCCCCCCTTTGTCCGAGGGCTTTATAACTATTCCATCCTTTTTGGTCAAATCCTCCAATACCCCCTTCTCGTCTGGCATCAAGTTGTTATAAACATCACTTTTTTTAGTCCTGATTCTCTCTAGATCCCTAGTCACTAGGTTCATGAAGGTCTCCACATTGGCATATCCTGAAAAGGGAGGGGTGTATCTGGACTTATGACCCAGGTCCGTTAGAGGGGCTGAAGGGGCGAGTACTTCGCCCTCACCCTCTCTAGACAATTCTTCCAAAACAGACAAAGCCTCGCGTTCTTTCCTGCCAGGGTCTTGCCTCTCCTTTTCCTTAAATTCTTTATGCAACGCCAACTTTCTGGCAAATAGATTAACATCTTTTACCCAGGTAAAGCAGTTAAATCCTAGGGTATATTAATAATCTGCAACGTATTAATATTCTCTATATTTTCTGCTGGTTGTAGCCCCACTTGTCTCTGTCTCTTAATTGTATCCCTGGCACTAAAAAAGGTGGTGGCATGGCATTGGCCCCTGGTGCTAGCATTTGTGACACTGCTCCCTGTGCCCCATGTAGTGAGGAAGATGAGGGTGTAGAAGGCATAGAAGAGGTCATCGATTGTGCATTTGCATCTTGTAGATTGGACGTCTGGTTTGTCAGCAGGGTGTTTTGCCATTTTTGATTTGAATTGGATCCTGTATTTTTGAATTTTGTGGATATTTTTTTGTTTGATACCCTCCTCTGTAATACCTATTCCTCCTCTTCGTTCCCACTTGGGGATATCTAGTGTTTCCCTCTGCCTCTGAGATATCTGATTCTGAGATATCAGTGTAGTCTCTCTGTTCTGTCCTCCTTAGATAGAAGGGCTTATTACTGTTCGTATTGTTATAGATATACCCAGTCTCAAAATCTCTTCTGTCTCTTCGGTACTTTTTGCCCTGTATGTCATGAGGTGTTTGTAAAATCACTGGGTAGTCTAACACAATTTCAGAGGCTTTTTCTATCATTGCCTGCACTGCTGCTACCGCCCTGACACAGGAGGGGGCGCCTTTGCTGACAGGATCTAATCAGGCTGAAAAGTACGCCACTGGCCGCTGGCGGTCACCATGTTTCTGAGTCAGTACAGCCGGGCTGTGACCCTGCATTTCTGAACAGAACAGGTTAAATTCCTCATCATATTTTGGAATACCCAGGGCTGGGGCCGAGTTTATGCACAGCATCAATGTATGAAAATTATTCACTGCCTCTTCTGTAAGGCAAAATGGGTCAGATGACAGACAATCATACAGAGGCTGCATTAACATGGAGGCATGTCTAATCCAGGGGCAACAGTATGACACCAGGCCCCAAAACACCCTTACGCTTTATGCTCCTTTGGGCACTTGTATCCTTTCAACAGCCTCCTTTCTTTCTGCGATTAGGTGGTGAGAGACAGTGTCCTAGAAATACAATCTTGTTTTTAAAAAAAAAGCAGCTTCTGCTTTGAGGCTTTACACCCGTCCTGATGTAGGAAAATTAAAAGAGAATATAGTTGCCTCACGGCAAGTCTCATTGTCTTCAGCACACAGGAGCAAATCATCCACGTATTGTAACAGAACCACTGAGCCGGGTGGTGCCCAGTTTGTAAGAACAGATTGCAGAGCCTGTGTATCACGGATGGTGTTACAGAAAACTAGAAGACACAAATGAAGATCCGACTGACTTGATCCAAAACTAAGGAACAATAGGGTTAGCCCTGTAAGAGCCCTAGCTCTCTCCCTTACTGCTTAGCCTATGCAAAAATCTCAATGGTAGAAAATTGCATACCCTCGTTCCTTGACTGTATGACACCTGAACACCCTATAATAGTGAGGGGACATGACTACCGGCTCTCTACACTAAATACGGAGGGAGTCAGGGTCACCTAGGATCAAGCCCACAGGCAAACAGAAATAAAGAAAACAGACTTATCTTGTGGATGCAGCAGTAACAGCTTCTAGCATCAGCACACTCCAGGAAGTTGTATAAACCGCAAAGTGATACAGTATGGGAGGGGATTTAAAGGGATGCAATCAGTGCAACTAGATAACAGCTGAGAGAGGGAAACGAGATGACAAAACAAAAGCAAAACAAAAGAACATCAGGCAGGAGGTTCTGAAGAATGTCTGTCAGAGCTTCTCAGATGTCTGGCGGTGACACTGTGTATACATGGTCAGGGAGTTCTGAGCTCCCTGAGGCAGGACGGTCCAAGTATACTGGTTACCCTTAAATGTAAAGGCAAACAGATACTGACATTCTTGATGCAACGGGACACTAAAGAAAGCATTTGCCAGATCTATCACTGTGAAACACGTAGCAGTGGATGGAACTTGTGATAGTAAGGTATGTGGGTTTGGCACTATTGGAGTTTGTAAAACGGTCACCTTGTTAACTTCTCTAAGATCATGAACCATCCTGTAACTGACAGGCTGTCCCTTAACTGGTTTCTTCTTTATTAGGAACAGCGGGGTATTAGCGGGAGATACTGTTTTTATCAATACACCGGCCTGTAGAAAAGCTTCAATTTGGCTGGCCACTGCTATCTCCTGGGCATGACTGAGGGGGTACTTGTCACGGAAGGTGTACAGGAAACAAGGAAACACAAAATGAATAAACGACTGACTGGATCCAAAATCAGCATCAGACCTGGCTCTCTCCCTTACTGCTCAGCCTATGCGAAAATCCCAATGGTAGATGATCACATATCCTCGTACCTCGACTGTATAACACCTGAACACCCTATAATAGTGAGGGGACACGACCACCGGCTCCCTACACTAGATACGGAGGGAGTCAGGGTCACCTGGGATCCAGCAAACAGAAAAACACAAATGAATGCACAACACTTATCTTGTAGAAGACTGAGAAGTAGGATCAGCATGCACACACACTCCAGGAAGTAATATAAACCGCAAACTGATGCACTATGGGGAGGAATTTAAAGGGATGCAATCAGTACAACTACATGACAGCTGAGAGAGGCTAACGAGATGAGAAACTGAAAGCAAAACAAAGGAAGCTCAAGGAGGAGGTTCTGAAAGGCATCTGTCAGAGCTTCTCAGATGTCTGGTGGTGACAGTACTGCTTCACTTGAGGGGGCTGACATCCTGGCTTAAGATGCGCAGTGACCGGAGACACGGGGAGTTTCCCTATGTCTGTTTTTGATGTTGCCCATAAATCCTTTGGTACCACCTCAAAAACAGCCTGGTCTACAAGAGTTAATTATGATGGTTCAGTCTCAGGCAGGGCCACTGTCACTATTAAGGGACATAATACTTCCTCTGGGGCCTTAAAATCTACACAGATAGTGCCATTGGGGTAAAAGTGTATGTGGGCTCTGTGGGGATTCGCTCTGGTAGTTAGGACTAGCGGATGCAATATAGAGGCAAAGTACACAGTTCTTGAATCAAACAGCAGCGTTTATTCACACATTGGTTTATAACAAAATGCATATAAGGTGTATCACAAAACTCAGGTGGCTTGGTGTTTGTTCACACACAAGGAAAGTCCATAAACAATAAAAGTCACCTTTTCTCCTGGGTGTTAATTCTCACCCTGTTAGCAGTTCAGCCTCATCAATTCCATAGGAGGCCTGGTCGCCTTTAGAGGGGCTTGAGTCCTCCAGCCCGGCTCAAACCTTAAATCCCAGCACAGCCCTCAGTTCACAGCACAGTCTCTTGAGCTCCACTGTCAGAGGGAGATAAATCCACCACACTTGGCACTGCTTGCTGTTTTTTATGCCTGGCAAAACCCAGCCTGGAACATGGGGAGTAGTCACCCACCCAGCACTTTGACTACTCCCAGTAAGAGCCGTCCCGGATCAGCCATGACAGCCATACTAAATCTCAAGGTGTCAATTAGCAATAGCTGCTGCTGACACATAAAATACCGGCTCTTACTTCACCGAGGCCAGGAACCTTGGTGACACATACCTTCCATCCACAATGATTCCAGGTACCGTCTTACGTCTCCCAGAGCTTGCAAAACATCAGTCTCTAAAAGAGGTTCTGGCAGGTTTTCTTTAACTAACAATTGGGTAAGGCTACTGTCACACTCGTGTTTGGTGCAGATCCGTCATGGTTCTGCACAGACGGACCCGTTCAGATAATACAAACGTCTGCATCCGGTCAGAACGGATCCGTTTGGATTATCTGTAACATAGCCAAAATGGAAAGTCAATGGAGGACGGATCTGTTTTCTATTGTGCCAGATTGCCTCATAGAAAACTGATCCGTCCCCATTGACTTACATTGTGTGTCAGAACGGACCTGTTTGGCTCAGTTTCGTCAGATGGACACCAAAACGTGTCCACCTCCAAAGCGGAATGGAGACTGAACTGATGCATTCTGAGCGGATCCTTTTCCATTCAGAATGCATTAGAGCAAAACTGATCCGTTTTGGACCGCTTGTGAGAGCCCTGAACGGATCTCACAAACTGAAACCCAAAACGCCAGTGTGACATTAGCCTAACAACCGTACTGTCTTTTATCTTTAGTTAACTGGGTCAGATTCAAGGACAAAAAAATGTTTCTCCTGTGAATCCCACAGCTGTTACATAACAAGGGGTTAACTAATGAGGCTGCAGTGTGAGCTGCCTCCCCCAGGCCTGCACGCTGGGCTTCTCGTCTTCATCCCTTAGTTTCAACATCACGAGCTACTTTTATCCATATATCAACCACTTCTTCACATCCATGATCCTTTATCCAACCACAATGTGTTCTTCTGAATCTTTCCCAGCCTAGTTTCCTCAGAGCTTTCTCCATAAATAAGGGTGCCACCGTACTAGTACTCCTAGGGTTAAGATTCCCATACTTCATCCCTGCCTTCTCCAACACTCTGTCCACATTCTTCAGACCCTCCTTACCTTCTCTTTCCTGCACCAATGTTTAGGCTGTCTTATAACCTTTGGGTTACCTAAAATTATTGCCCATTGCTCTTCAACTCTACCAGAACAACTATAGAAAGTAACCAAATTCCAGACATCTGTTTCCCCTCAGTTTCCACAGAGCTTCCCCACTATATTCACCTAGTGTACTCTGTTACTGAACCTACGTTTCCCCAGAGCTTCCCCACTATGTCACTTAGTGTACTCTGTTACTGAGATTTATTATACAAATCAAAAGTCTACAAACCGGAAATCAGAGTCCAAGGACTTTGATTTCGCTTTCTATAGTTCTGCAATTTTCCAAACACAGTAAAGAACAAACAAAACGTATACCATGACTCCTAAAGTCAGACCAACAACATCCCAATCAAAGTTGTGATGATCAGAAATTAAACCCAACAATCATAGGTATTTTCAACTTTTAAGGTTCTTTATCAACATGGACTCGACTGTAAAAGGACTTTATACGTACGTTCCTTCAACAATCCCTCGAGCCAGACAACAGGTCAGGGGGGCACAGATATGATGTAAGATAATGTCTCTTACCTTGCAGTGCCTTCTTTTATATATGTTCGTCCCAGTCCGGATTATCCAAGTTGTCGGGAGATCAATTAAGTGTCCTTTAGTCGAGCCCCACATTGGGCGTAAAGTTTTGTTGGGGCAAAACCCCCACCTCTATGACTGTCGGGGTTGTAATTGAAGTTTTCTTTATGAGCGCTCAGAGATCTGACACAGACACACTGCTGAATCAATTCCTCTTCTTTACTCCGTAAAAGCATACATTTTTATAACACAGATAATAACAGACAAATCTGGCACACCACCGAAGGGGTGGAAAGTGAAACTAATGATTTGATTGGTTATTCATAAAAGGCAATACTTCCGCACCATACTAAAAGAATTAGTCTTTAATGGTTAAAAACTTCTAATAATTAGAAAGTTTCTGCAGCATCTTATTTCAAAGTTAGTATTTGTTAGCAGCGCATCCCAAATTCAGTAGGAACATTACTCTCTCTTGTATGTCAGACTCTGATAAGGAAGCAAGGGGGATGCTTACCTTGGCCTTGCAGCTAGGAACATTAGATTTTTATACACAGAGGCTCCCTATGTTCTGCCAGCTGGTTCATTAATTTTTCCACATATGTAGAAGATGGAGGACATGTTTATACAAAATGGATTTTCATCCCTCATAACGGTGGGCCCCCAAAATAAATTTTACTGGTGGGCCTTAGGCACCCCAGTCCGACACTGATTAATAGTGCCCCAATTAGAGCCCCCCAGTAATAGTAATGCCCCCTTCTATTCTCTATGGAAAAAAAAAATGGAAAAAAGAACTCACCTCCATTTGACTGTGCCACGGTGAACATTTGCTGCAGTGTGATGACGTCCGGTAGGTCCTGTCCTGCACATCCAGTCAGCAGCGAGTGTTCACAGCAGCACGATCAAAGGGAGGAGGTGAGTTCTTATTTATTTTTTCTTAACACAAGCGGGGGAGGGTGCGGGAGGTAAAGGCTGTACTAATGAGCGCCCGACATTGGAACTGCTCATTAGTAACAGTGCAATTATTATAGCCGGTAGGGAAAAAAATCATCGGCAGAGGCAATAAATTACCGGTAAAAATAAATAATCTCCGGTACGTTGCCTGTAGTGCTGGCGCTGCAGGTCCCAAGTGTGAAGTCGGTAAAATCACAGTCAGTCAATGTATTTTTGTAGGACCACGCTGCCTCAATTATTCGGGAAGTAATCTTCCTAATTCAAGGCCATTCACATGTATGGGTATAGGAAAACATCAATCACCACATGTATCCTCTTTTTCTTTATCGAACACCTCTGTTGAACAATAAAGATTCGTACCAATCATGAAGCACAGTAACCAAGGGTCAGATATAAAACTATTTAATATACTCACTGTTGAGGAAGGGTTGAGACGCATGCATATATATCCATGCATGCCTGCAAACACGTGCGGGCATGTATGGTATATATGCATACATTACCACCGCATCATGGGATGATGTGCGCAGATGTGCCCAGCATCTGCGCACGTCTGCCCATGGTGATCCCCAGGGGCTCATGGTGGCCCCTGTGGGAAATATGTGCCCCCTTATAATGTAGGGGCCGTGACCATGCCCCTTTTAATGTAGGAGCTTGTGCCCCCTTATAATGTAGGGGCTTGTGCCCCCTTGTATAATCATGTGCCCCCTTTAGATATATGTCTATGTCCCTAATATTAATGTATACATGTGTATGGATGTGCCCCAAGCATCCATACGCATGTATATTATACAATATTCCCCCCCTACACCTGAAACCAGGTGCATCGGTGTGAATGTGCCCCAAGCATTCACACCGATGCAATCTGGCTAATTGCATCAGAATGACCGGACAAGGGTCCGGTCATCTTGATGGATACAAAGAGCTCAGATTCAACAGAATCTGAGCCCTTTGTTGTAATTATCTCCAGCGCCGCTGGAGATAAGCGCGCGCCCCCTGGTGGGCGGCGCGGGAGTGCGGGCCGCCGGGGTTAAATATCCAGCGGCCCCGGCACTCAAGGTAGTCCAGGTCAGGGCCCCCAAGTTGAGGAGAGCGCGTCCTGCGCTCCGAAGGAGTTAGGATCGGGACCCCCCCCCCACCTTGGAGCAGAGCGCATCCTGCGCTCTGGGGGAGAGAAGCCTGACCGGACCTCATAGGAGAGCGCATCCTGCGCTTAGGAGAAGAGCAGTGTCGCCCCCACCTTAAAGGGATTCTGTCACCTCCCCTAACCCAAAAAACGATTTTAAAGCAGCCATGAAGCACAGCTTACCTTGATTAGGCTGTGCTCTTTTATCTTGTAATCCGTCCAGCAGTTTCTGCAAAAAAATACTTTTATTGATATGCAAATGAGTCCTGAATGTGCCCAGAGGGGCGTTTTGTTCCTCTTAGAGAGCCCAGTACCGCCCCTCTTACAGTGCCCAGCCCGCCTTCCTTGGACTCATTTGCATATCCATAAAAGTCGTTTTTTGCGGAAACTGCTGGACGGATTACAAGATAAAAGAGCACAGCCTAATCAAGGTAAGCTGTGCTTCATGGCTGCTTTAAAATCGGTTTTTGGGTTAGGGGAGGTGACAGAATCCCTTTAAAGGAGCAGACCTCCTGGACGAACGAGCAGACCCCTGGACGAACGAGCAACATACTATAAGTATCACCCCCTTATTATCTCCATTATCCCATCAACGAACCCCCATTATAACCCCTGATAATCCCACTCAACCCTATAACCCCTGAATCGCCCCCTTCCTGTATCCCCTGGTTAACCCCTGCATCCCCTGGTTAACCCCTGCATCCCCTGGTTAACCCCGGCATCTCCTGGTTACTACATTCGCAGGGTATTAACCCTTGCATTACTGTGTAGCTGTATTTGTGTCGGTGGCCTGCATACACCCCTGCAGTGCCACCGTTAACCCCCGTCGTACCTTAGGGATAGAATTAGTCAGGTGGGGTGGGCTGTTACTATACTTGTATGTGTGAACTGTATAGTTAGTTTATGGGTGGAATTTGGGAACGTGTAGTGTAGTTTAGGCTGTGTATTTACTGTATATCGTGTGCGCCAGGTGTTAATAAATACCGTTATATTTGTACCCTTTGTGTAGCGTGTACTTGTTAGCGGTAGTGAGTTAGGCGCATGCAGATAGCCTAGTGATTAGTGTAAAGCATAGCGAAAGTATTGTAATTATTATATAAAGGCATAAATAGTCGGAGTCACCACTAGACGGCTCCTCCTATTTATGAATATTAATTATCGATATTCGCATAATATTAGTGATTAATATCCCCCCTTTACATTGGCAAGCCAGGCCCACTGCGTGGATTTTGCGTTTGTTTTTTGTCTTGAGGCTGAGGGTCGCTGGTTCTGTGAATTAGCGGGCAGGAGAGACGTGGTCAGCGGAGTGTCTGAGCGTCTAGGACCCGATAATTCAGACAGGAGAAGCGATACTTCCCTTAGAGTACCAGAAATAAAACAAAATCTTTTGCAGAGAATCTATAATCTATCTGTGTATTATTATTTTTGTATTTGCTTTACACGGTCACCATCGCTGGGGTAAGAGAAGAAGGCACGGAAAGAGATCCATCTTCGTTGGAGGTACATAGAAGTCCGGCTGGTCGGGAAGAAGCGATCCGGAAGAAAAGGACTTCTTTCAAGCAGCTGCAAGGGACGAAAAAGTACAGCACCAACAAGAAGATGGAGGCTCAAAAAAATGTCACTGCATCGCTCAAGTGATTGCAAGGGAGAAGAGGACACGTCACTGAAGGAGATCCATCTTCGTGGGAGCAGCGTACAAGTCCAGCTGGTCGGGAAAAGGCGATCCGGGAAAATGGACTTCTTCCAAGCAGCTGCTAGGACGAAGAGGCACGGCCCCAAGGAGAAGATGGACGCTCATCAAACGGTGAGTATGGACTTCTCCACACTGCAACACTTGAGCAGACACAGCACATTTAACCCCATCCTCCCCACCACATACAAGTCAGCAGAAATGCTGTGGTCCGATTTGTTGGCACAGGCTTGTAGTTATGACAAGCTTTGTGTGAACAAACGGATGGTGTTAAACAAGGCCACTAAACGGCTTCAGATGCTGGCCAAACTCGTTCATACGTTTTGAGGCTAGCATCTGTAAGCCAAAGGAAGTGGCGCTGGTGTCTCAGTCAACGGAGACAATTCCTCCGGCCGTTCACTGCCAGTGCTGTGCCAGTAATTCGGACCAGGTTTCGGCATTACGGACACAGCTGGCGGAGAATGTGCAGTCTACTGTTGACCGAGATGTGCAGGTGGCTAGGATACAGTCACAGTTAGTAGAGCTGCAGAGGCAGAAGGAGGAAATTGAGGCTAAGTTGACTCAGTCTTATACTGAGGTCAAGGCCTTCAAGGAGCAGACTGCCTCTACTAATGTGACGGTAGCCAAATTGAAGGCTCAGGTTGCTGTAAGCTCCCAGATAATGACTGGCATGCAACAGGACATCACCAAGTTGGTGCCGGCCCTTTCTTTTCCTGTAAAGTCAGGGTCGGAATCTCCCAAAACTTTGCCCTATGCAGGGCAAAAAAGGGGGGGGGGAGTAGTCTGTGACAGGCCGACCAAGCCTGTCCAGACTAACAGAGATTTTTACCTGACTTTGGGGAGAAGAAACATTGTGAAAAGTGCCTCCCTGAAGATGGAACAATTCAGGGAGCGCGGTTGCAGTGTGGACGGACCTAAGCCATGCCGGGCAAACATCAAATGTTTTGCGTGTGGTCGCTTGGGTCATATAGCAAAGCACTGCAAAACACACTAGACAGAAAGCCCAATCAGGTGCTTCAGGTTTGGGAACAAAGGACACATTGCAAGGAATTGCCCTTGTGCAAGTAATTGCAATGTGTCCAGTGATAGGATTCGGGTAACAAATCGTGCAGCGGGGTCTAGTCAGCTTGGCCATAAAGGAGTTACCTCTCAGCGCCACATGCCTCATCAGGCGCTGAGGGGTCAGAATGGCCAAGCTAGGCTAGGCAACATTTGACACCCCTGTACTATTTGTTACCCAGTGTGTTCCCTGTGTATGTCCATGTTGTGTGTTTTTGTTGTCTGTTTGTACGTTCTTCTTGATGTTGATGGTGGTCCTTGTCTATGAGTGTGTTCCACCATACTGATTTATGTAGTGTTGTAAGTCCCGTCTGCTGTCTTTGTTTCATTCTGTGTCCCCTTGGAGTGGAACAGTGTTATACTGTGGTTCGAGAACGTATAGGTTCGCGAGCAGATAATATCACACGGGAAATCCTGCTGGTCGGGAGACAGCATAAGGACCTTCTCCATGCAGCACACAAAGGATGATGTGATATTATTCTGGGCAACCAGGGTCTCAGATCGATACAGATAACACTGTTGTGCTCAAGGTTTTCGGTAGGGCTGTGTTGCGCTGGGGACTGGGGCGGACAGACAACATTGGTGTAATGTTGTGCTGCGCACTTAATTCTAGTCCGAGCAGGTAGCACAGCTCTGATAGGGATTGGACGCAGAGTGTTTGGCAGCAGAGTGTGGACTGTGTTCTTGTGTTGCGGGGTCCTGGGGAGACAGGGCATGACTATGCCATTGGTTCTGCGGGCCTCCACAAGATGGGATCACAGGGGGAAATCAGCCTGGGTACACATGAGTGGACAGGGATGCGGTGCCATCAATAACAAGATGGTGCTTTGTCCACAGAACTCCAGTTATCCTAACCTAGTAGGGTGGCCATCCTTATCTGTTGGTGAAGAGGGATGTGTAGCAGAGGACGCGATCCTCTGAAGGTAGGGTGTTCAGACACCAGTGTTAGGATAACGAGGGGTCCTGTGAGATAAAGGGCAGCTCAATACCTTTCTCTACCCATGGGTCAAAGGTATTGGTGCTGGGAATTTTGTACATTCAATTGCACTGTTAGGGGAGAAATTCCCCTGGGAGCGCCTGGTATTTTCTTCTGCCATAGGTGTGTTTTATATGGAGCGGAAGAAAAACCCAGGAGAGGCCACGGAAGAGGCCAGCTATTCCCCCTGACACTCTTGTGAGGCTCCAGAGGATCCCACTGGATTTTGGCAACCAAGCGACCTCTGCCTAGAGGTGTTCTAGAGATGGAAGACTGTGCCACAATCCAGCGGGAGCATTATTTAAGGCTCTGGAGGAAGACTTGGAGACGTTCGGGTGGAAGAACTTATTATCACTTGTTTCACCCAGTGAAACTTCTTCTGGTTCTGGTCATCTACATTAGACTGTGTATCAGAGGGTCAAGGGACTTATTGACCAAATACACCAGAACCAGACAGAACTTTACAGAACTATCCGGAGGAGGAGGCTCAGGACATAACTCAAACATTGTTCCTGTAGCCAAATATTGTATGGACACACTGTTTTCTATGAGGGTTCGGCACGTATAACTTGTACTACCCTGAAACCCCATAGCACATTGTATTTATTGATTTTGTTTGTCGGTCGATTGTGTACCCATAGACACTCTAGGTGCAAATGTGTGACAGCCTACATTTGACTGTACACATTTGCATCCTATAGTCGTTTCCCATTGACACGGGGGTCTACGACCTACCTGTGTCTTTGGAGGTAAAGAGGAATGCCAGGTTGCGTGAGTCTCTATGGGTACAGACATATAATGGAATTTGGTAGTGTTGGGAGGGATGTGACATGTATTTTGTGTGAATGGGGATAAGGTTAGGTCACGATAGGGACAGGCATCCCTTGTTTGCCATTTGCCACCTTGAACCCTGGAACGGTGAAGTTCTTAAGGGAAGGGCTGGATGTGTAGTGTGGCGGAGGTGTTCTCCACAGTAGAATTTAGGTACTGTGACATCGCCGCTTAAGAGTCTGACCTGCCTTGTAAAGACTTATTAATCTGTCCACGGGAGAACCGCACCCATCAAGATGGAAACAGATGTTGGACGGTGATTAAAGAAAGTTGGGACTGAGGTTGTGAGGGTGAACCCGCTCCAGATTCCTTGGAGGCGGGCCATACCTGAAGATCGGCAGAACTACCGAGAGACTGTGGGGGTGTGGTCACTCCAAAGTGGGGGTGGCCGACACTAAAAGACTGTTAAAGAAAGGCCAGTTAACAGAGAGACTGTGGGTGTGTGGTATCCTAAAGATGTCAAGAAGAAGACGGTGTATCCTCCTGTGGACGGAGGAGTAGGTTACGGTGAAGGGCAGGTCGGAGGAAGAGGGATGTCTAAGTACCTAAAGATCAGTGTGCACTACAGTTCTTCCTGAACTTCCACCTAGGATGGGGTTGAGGGGGGGGGGGGGGCAAATATATCTCAACCCGTTCCCCCAATATATTGTCATATTATATAGTCCGACAACCGGGGGATTGTTGAGGAAGGGTTGAGACGTATGCATATACAAGGAGTGCAGAATTATTAGGCAAATGAGTATTTTGACCACATCATCCTCTTTATGCATGTTGTCTTACTCCAAGCTGTATAGGCTCGAAAGCCTACTACCAATTAAGCATATTAGGTGATGTGCATCTCTGTAATGAGAAGGGGTGTGGTCTAATGACATCAACACCCTATATCAGGTGTGCATAATTATTAGGCAACTTCCTTTCCTTTGGCAAAATGGGTCAAAAGAAGGACTTGACAGGCTCAGAAAAGTCAAAAATAGTGAGATATCTTGCAGAGGGATGCAGCACTCTTAAAATTGCAAAGCTTCTGAAGCGTGATCATCGAACAATCAAGCGTTTCATTCAAAATAGTCAACAGGGTCGCAAGAAGCGTGTGGAAAAACCAAGGCGCAAAATAACTGCCCATGAACTGAGAAAAGTCAAGCGTGCAGCTGCCAAGATGCCACTTGCCACCAGTTTGGCCATATTTCAGAGCTGCAACATCACTGGAGTGCCCAAAAGCACAAGGTGTGCAATACTCAGAGACATGGCCAAGGTAAGAAAGGCTGAAAGACGACCACCACTGAACAAGACACACAAGCTGAAACGTCAAGACTGGGCCAAGAAATATCTCAAGACTGATTTTTCTAAGGTTTTATGGACTGATGAAATGAGAGTGAGTCTTGATGGGCCAGATGGATGGGCCTGTGGCTGGATTGGTAAAGGGCAGAGAGCTCCAGTCCGACTCAGACGCCAGCAAGGTGGAGGTGGAGTACTGGTTTGGGCTGGTATCATCAAAGATCAGCTTGTGGGGCCTTTTCGGGTTGAGGATGGAGTCAAGCTCAACTCCCAGTCATACTGCCAGTTTCTGGAAGACACCTTCTTCAAGCAGTGGTACAGGAAGAAGTCTGCATCCTTCAAGAAAAACATGATTTTCATGCAAGACAATGCTCCATCACACGCGTCCAAGTACTCCACAGCGTGGCTGGCAAGAAAGGGTATAAAAGAAGAAAATCTAATGACATGGCCTCCTTGTTAACCTGATCTGAACCCCATTGAGAACCTGTGGTCCATCATCAAATGTGAGATTTACAAGGAGAGAAAACAGTACACCTCTCTGAACAGTGTCTGGGAGGCTGTGGTTGCTGCTGCACGCAATGTTGATGGTGAACAGATCAAAACACTGACAGAATCCATGGATGGCAGGCTTTTGAGTGTCCTTGCAAAGAAAGGTGGCTATATTGGTCACTGATTTGTTTTTGTTTTGTTTTTGAATGTCAGAAATGTATATTTGTGAATGTTGAGATGCTATATTGGTTTCACTGGTAAAAATAAATAATTGAAATGGGTATATATTTGTTTTTTGTTAAGTTGCCTAATAATTATGCACAGTAATAGTCACCTGCACACACAGATATCCCCCTAAAATAGCTAAAACTAAAAACAAACTAAAAACTACTTCCAAAAATATTCAGCTTTGATATTAATGAGTTTTTTGGGTTCATTGAGAACATGGTTGTTGTTCAATAATAAAATTAATCCTCAAAAATACAACTTGCCTAATAATTCTGCACTCCCTGTATATCCATGCATACCTGCAAACACGTGCGGGCATGTATGGTATATATGCATACATTACCACCGCATCATGGGATGATGTGCGCAGATGTGCCCAGCATCTGCGCACGTCTGCCCATGGTGATCCCAAGGGGCTCATGGTGGCCCCTGTGGGAAATATGTGCCCCCTGGAAGCTGTGCCCCCTTATAATGTAGGGGCCGTGGCCGTGCCCCTTTTAATGTAGGGGCTTGTGCCCCCTTATAATGTAGGGGCTTGTGCCCCCTTGTATAATCATGTGCCCCCTTTAGATATATGTCTATGTCCCTAATATTAATGTATACATGTGTATGGATGTGCCCCAAGCATCCATACGCATGTATATTATACAATATTCCCCCCCTACACCTGAAACCAGGTGCATCGTTGTGAATGTGCCCCAAGCATTCACACCGATGCAATCTGGCTAATTGCATCAGAATGACCAGAAACTGAGCCCTTTGTTGTAATTATCTCCAGCGCCGCTGGAGATAATTATGCATGATAGAAGAAGGGGAGAAGCCTGACCGGACCTCCTGCGCTCTGGGGGAGAGAAGCCTGACCGGACCTCATAGGAGAGCGCATCCTGCGCTCAGGAGAAGAGCAGTGTCGCCCCCACCTTAAAGGAGCAGACCTCCTGGACGAACGAGCAGACCCCTGGACGAACGAGCAGACCCCTGGACGAATGAGCAACATACTATAAGTATCACCCCCTTATTATCTCCATTATCCCACCAACGAACCCCTATTATAACCCCTGATAATCCCACTCAACCCTATAACCCCTGAATCGCCCCCTTCCTGTATCCCCTGGTTAACCCCTGCATCCCCTGGTTAACCCCTGCATCCCCTGGTTAACCCCGGCATCCCCTGGTTAAGCCCTGCATCCCCTGGTTAACCCCGGCATCCCCTGGTTACTACATTCGCAGGGTATTAACCCTTGCATTACTGTGTAGCTATATTTGTGTCGGTGGCCTGCATACACCCCTGCAGTGCCACCGTTAACCCCCGTCGTACCTTAGGGATAGAATTAGTCAGGTGGGGTGGGCTGTTACTATACTTGTATGTGTGAACTGTATAGTTAGTTTATGGGTGGAATTTGGGAACGTGTAGTGTAGTTTAGGCTGTGTATTTACTGTATTTTGTGTGCGTCAGGTGTTAATAAATACCGTTATATTTGTACCCTTTGTGTAGCGTGTACTTGTTAGCGGTAGTGAGTTAGGCGCATGCAGATAGCCTAGTGATTAGTGTAAAGCATAGCGAAAGTATTGTAATTATTATATAAAGGCATAAATATGTGGAGTCATCACTAGACGGCTCCTCCCATTTATGAATATTAATTATCGATATTCGCATAATATTGGTGATTAATATCCCCCCTTTACACTCACAAACGAGTTAAAATAACAGGCATTTCAAAAAAGGTTAGACACTCCTCATGCTGCTGCCTGACCTGGGTTCCGCTCTGCACTTCGTCCCTGGGGACATACCCCCCATTTTAACCCAGGCAGCCCCCCCTGATATGAGAATCAGAGCATGTTCTATTTCGCCCTATGCTGAATTGAATTGCGCACGGCAAAGGCTTTTTATGGAGATCTGGAGACGTACCGGGCTCTCCATAGGGAATGCTAGGCGTATGCTTCCACCTAGCATTAAGCCAGGTGATGTCACCAGAGCTGATGAGCGGGCTTTAGCGCTACCCTAGCCTGTAAAATGGTAAAGCGCTAAAACTCACCCGTCAGTGCCGGTGACGTCACCGGGAACACTGTTAGGTGGAAGCCTTTGCCTAGCAGTGCCATAAATATAAACAAACAGCCCTTGCCCTGCGCGATCCAGCTCTGATGCTCAAAGGGGCTGGAGGGGTGAAGATGGGGAGATGTCCGGGTTCAGCTCTGAACCTGGACAACCCCTTTAAAGGATGCCCCAATGCCAGTATTCTGGTGTTAATAAATTGCATAAATTATCACATTTAATAGTGTTTTTACTCCACTTGACACTCTACAAGTGGGATGTGCAGGGTTGGACCTACCCGCCTCATTTATAACATTGGCGTAACTTATACCTGAAATCTACACCAACTGTGAGACCTTTCTAAGCGTGGTGGATCTGACACCAGTGGGACAAAGAGACTGACAGTCTTTGTATTTATATCTAAAATGCACAAGAATTCTTACTAACCAAAAAATCATTTGAAACCAACCTCTGGAACTCCAGCTTTTGAGAAAACTACAACTCCTAGCATGCTCCACTCACTTTTGTGGGAGTTCCAAGAACAGCTGAGTAAGTGCATGCTGGGAGTTGTAGTTTCATAACATCTGGAGGGTTGCTTACTTTTTTCACTTAGCTTTTTTTCTGTTTGCAAAAGGTGGCAACCCTGTACAAGCTGGCACCTGTACAAGTATTGCCATTCCTTATGCCTCTGCCCTATAGTCACTCATACACATGGAAGTAACAGGTAGCCTTGGTTCCAATTTCATCTCCAAACTATTCTGCCCAAGCAACTAACTACGTATGGTTCTATTTCCAGCCAATCAGCACTCTCCTTTTATCACGACTTCGGCGCTCACTGTACCAGCCCCTGTGATTGGCTACAAGCGCACGCGTTCCCACCAAGCAGACAGTAGGTGGTGGGCGGGGCATGGGCAGCAGGGAAGTGTTTTGTTGCTCACCTCAGTGCTTCCGGTACACCGTAATCCTCACTTAGCGGCTGTGCTCAGCTGCTGCTGTACCGACTCCCGCGGTGGAGACGGGAGGCATGAAGGAGTGCAGCCGGATACGTCTGGGACTCCGGTATGGAGTGTGTCACTGTGTCGCCGTTAGAGGAGGACGGGGGGATGTCTCCGGAGTCAGTGAAACAGGTGCCCGGCGCTGTGACATTAGCCTGTGAAGATGGACCCGTGGCTGTCAGTGAGCCTTCTGCCCCCGGGGGGGATGGGATGGGGAAGCTACCTGGAGACAGATGTGAGGCGCCAGCCATGTCCTTGATGAAAATGGAGGAGAAGTTTTCCTCGGGCCAGTATCGCGTCATTGAGGACTTTGTGGCAGACTTCAGGACCATGCTGGAGGGATGCTACCAGCTGCATGGGGCAGACCACTGGCTGTCCAAGCAAGCCCAAAAACTGGAGCAGATGCTGGAGCAGAAGCTGGCGGTGCTGTCCCGGTGAGTACAGGGCTCAGCTGCTTACATCTATGGCTGAGAGAAATGTAGAAAAGGAATAAACCACTGAAAATTAAAATAAACTAGTTCTGCACTGATTTCTCCTCGTCTGCTGCATCCAGGTATCCCTTGGGTAACCACTTTAGGGTACTTTCACACTAGCGTTATTCTTTTCCGGCATAGAGTTCCGTCACAGGGGCTCAATACTGGAAAAGAACTGATCAGGCATATCCCCATGCATTCTGAATGGAGAGTAATCCGTTCAGGATGCATCAGGACGTCTTCAGTTCAGTCTTTTTGACTTTTCAGGACGGAGATAATACCGCAGCATGCTACGGTTTTATCTTGGTCCAAAATTCTGGAACACTTGCCTGAATACCGGCATTTTTTTTCCATAGGACTGTATTAGTTCAAAATGCCGGATGCGCAGACCGAAAAAAATAAATAAATGCCGGATTCGTTTTTTCGGATGACACTGAAAAGACAGATCCAACATTTCAATGCATTTGTCAGATGGATCAGGATCCTGAACCGTCTTACAAATGCCATTAGTTGTCATACGTTTTGCCAGATCTGTCAGGCAGTTCCGGTGATGGAACTGCTTGGCGGATTACTCCGCCGAAACTGTGAAAGTAGCCTTAGGCATGTTGACAGGCACTGGGAAGTTGGGTGGCACTTTAAGCTCTGGCTTCCTAGTCATTTAAAGGAGCGCAGGTATTCATTCATAACTTCTAGCAGGAATAATAGAGGAAGGGCAGAACATAGTCATAAGAATACATGCCCCAGTAGTTACTAAAACAGACGCATCAGATGTTACACGTCCAATTAAAATATTAAAATAGTCAAATACCCCTCCCCCCCTTCCCTACATGTCAGTAAAACCTTCTAATAGCAAAGGCACTACCTGTTCCTCAGCAGGCAGTAACGTAAGCATCAGGTAGGATCCATCTCCATGGCATCGGGTGGCAGCAGGGACCACCTACAGCTGATCTTCTTGCTATCTTGGTGATCAGATTTCTTTCAGGTTTTTTTTTTGTGTGTTTTTCCTTTTTATATACAGGTTTTTTTTCCCAAGACTTAAAGGGGTTGTACATCGGTCACATGGCCTAGATGCAGCTCACCCCATTCAAGTCAATGGGGCTGAGCTGTAATACCAAGCACTGCCACTCAACTATGGATGGCGCTGTCCTTGGGAAGCTGCTGGGTGCCTGCATTGTTCGCCACACCCCCTGTGAGGGCTAGATTGGCAGGGGTGCCAGGATTTGGACCCCCACTGATGTGGTAATGATGACCTCATCATTATCATTTCCAGGATAACCCCTTTAATGTCTTCACACTTCATAACTTGTGCCAGACGCTTTAAGGCCTCTTTCACACTTGCGTTGTCCGGCTCCGGCGTGTACTCCACTTGCCGGAATTACACTCCGGATCCGGAAAAACACAAGTGTACTGAAAGCATTTGAAGACGGATCCGTCTTCAAAATGCTTTCAGTGTTACTATGGCAGCCAGGACGCTATTAAAGTCCTGGTTGCCATAGTAGTAGTGGGGAGCGGGGGAGCGGTATACTTACCATCCGTGCGGCTCCCGGGGCGCTCCAGAGTGACGTCAGAGCGCCCCATGTGCATGGATGACGTGCCATGCGATCACGTCATCCATGCGCGTGGGGCGCCCTGACGTCACTCTGGAGCGCCCCGGGAGCCTCACGGACGGTAAGTATGCTGCTCCCCCGCTACACTTTACCATGGCTGCCAGGACTTTAGCGTCCCGGCAGCCATGGTAACCACTCTAAAAAAGCTAAACGTCGAATCCGGCAATGCGCCGAAACGACGTTTAGCTTAAGGCCGGATCCGGATCAATGCCTTTCAATGGGCATTAATTCCGGATCCGGCCTTGCGGCAAGTGTTCAGGATTTTTGGCCGGAGCAAAAAGCGCAGCATGCTGCAGTATTTTCTCCGGCCAAAAAACGTTCCGTTCCGGAACTGAAGACATCCTGATGCATCCTGAATGGATTTCACTCCATTCAGAATGCATTAGGATAAAACTGATCAGGATTCTTCCGGCATAGAGCCCCGACGACGGAACTCTATGCCGGAAGACAAGAACGCAAGTGTGAAAGAGCCCTGAAGCATCCTTTATTTTGTTTGTAATTGTTTTTAACGTTTTAGTAAGCTAACGGCCATGAATAATGCTTCTTGTGTCTACTTAGCAGTAGTAGCATAAGCTGTTTCGCTGTGGCTCACAATTGGAGTACGACCATAGCAAAATAACCAAAATTGTCCACATTTACTGTTGTGACTGTGCGCCTTGTCTCATCAAGGGGCGTGGCTTAGTGGGAAAGAGGTGTGGCTGAGATGTTAATGCAAGGTAAGCCAAATGGATAATATAAAGGTAGACTACCTGCCTAGGTCTCTCTGATGGGCAGAATTAGTAAATCTGCCCCTGGTCCTGCGGTGGTGTAAATCTCTGAGCAGCTCAACTCTCGTCATCACTTCCCTATTTGTCAGAGCAGGCCCCACCACTTCCTCAATAGGCAGAGGCTTTGTAAAAATATTAGGAGTCAAATTATATAGATTTGTTTTGGACGCCAAGTTTAAAATGGGATTTAGTACGTGTATAATAAAGCATCTAAATGTTTCAAACATGTAAATACTGCAACAGCGTAATGCATCTTGTGTCTTATTCCACATGAAGGAGATTTATCAAAAGAAGTAGTACGGTGGAAGAGCTGAGCAGTTGCCGGTAGCAACCAGTCATATCTTGGCTCTTAGCTTTCAGAAACTTGCTGGAATATAAAAGCAGTGATGTATCTGCTGTTTGAGACAGGAGCAGCGCAGTTATTGGTGGTAATCCGCATGCTATATACCAGCACCCATAGGAGTACAGCCACAGAAAGCAGATTTTTTTTTTTACGTTTAAAACTTGGGACAACCCTTACAGTGCGGTATTATTGTATTTATGGAAATTTTCTAACAATTGCTATAAAACACAGACCAAGTTATTATAATCTACAGTTTTTCAATCTTGTTAATAAAGATTAATGATATGACATTCTGCTGTAGGATGTGTAGGGGTAGCATAAGAGGGGTCCTAATTCAAGAAGATGAATTTTGTACAGAAAACCACAAGTTAACAGTTTAGAACCTTTTAAATAGTTGAAGGGGTTGTCCAGCCTTTTTTAGGTGCTGGTCTATCCCGCATGCTTGACTGACACACATTCATGTGAGGGACGCAAAACCCCTGTTCTCTGTGGATAGGGGAGAAGTATACAGGGCATAACTACAGTGTTGACCGTTCATTGTAGTTTGGTGCTGACTTCTGTTGACAGAGCTACACAGAACAGCTGATAGGTGGGAGTCCAGCAGCCCACCATCAGCTAGTGATGGCCAATCCTTGAGGATAGGTCATGACCTAAAGGGGTTGTCCGGGTTCAATGCAGAACCTGGACATACCCACATTTTCACCCATGCAGCCCCCCTGTTTTAAGCATCGGAACATTTCCTGCTCTGATGCTCTCCTTTTCCCTGTGCTGAATCACGCAGGGCAAAGGCATTTTTAGGAGATCTGGTGACGTACCAAGCTCTCCATGGGTACTGTCAGGCAGAGGCTTCCACCCAGCAGTGAGCCCAGTGACGTCACTGGCACTGATGGGCGTGCTTTAGCGCTGCCCTAGCATGTAAAACGGATGCTCCGATACCCCGGCAGCCCCTGTGATATGAGTGTGTCCAGGTTTTACCTCTGAACCCCTTTAAACTTACCCCCTTTCAAAAGAGATCGGGAGTTCTGTATCCCACACAGGAATCTACCGCCGTCAGGTGTGTGTACTGTTGCTCTATTCACCTCTATAAGACCGCTAGAGATAGCAGAATGTTGTACTTGACTTTATCTTTGTCAGCCCCATAAAGATAAATGGTGCCGAAAGGTGAGTGCTTGATCGCCACTCCATAGTAACAGCATTAAGGGTGTGATCCTCAGACCCCCAGTAATCAGACACTGAGGATAGGGGATAATCTTGGCACAATCACTTTTAAGGGTGCAGTGCTACGTTGCTGATGACTAGGGATGAGCAAATCTACTTCAGATGAGACATCCGAAGTCGATTCGCATATAACTTTGTTCTCATACTGTATGGAGCTCCTGCTCTGTACAGATTAGAATGTATTGGCTCTGATGAGCCAAAGTTATTGCTTTGCAAAGTCTCGTGAGACTTAAGGTAATAACTTCATAAATTAATTTGTACTGTAAAAAACCATTTCCCGAACTCCGGTTCGGTTCCAAATGGTACTTTGCGAAGCAATAACTTCTGCTCATCGGAGCCAATACATTCTAATACCTTATGGAGCTCCTGCTCCGTACAGTATGAGAACAAAGTTATATGCGGATTGACTTCGGATATTTCATCTAAAGTCGATTCGCTCATCCCTACTGATGACCTTTCTGCAGTGTCGTTTTTCACTTTCATCCCCCTGAATGGGAGAGGTAGGTGTAATTACACTGCACCGTGTCTAAATGCTGGATGGTATGCAGGTAGTGAGTGACGAGGATGTAGCTCTCTCAGGAGCCCCATGGCCCCTTAAGACAGTTGACTGGCAGGGATGCCGGGGGTCAGACCCCTACTATTCTGATAGTCATACCCTATCCTAAGTATAGGTCATCAATATCGTAACACTGTACAACACCTTTAAAGGGAACCGGTCACCAGGATTTTGGGTATAGAGCTGAGGACATGGGTTGCTAGATGGTCATTAGCACATCTGCAATACCCAGTCCCCATAGCTTTGATACATATGCAAATTAACCTGAGATGAGTCAGAGCTTGAAAATATGACTCTTCTCTGGTCACACAAGTAAGATATGACTCTTTTATGTTAATTTGCATATGTATCAAATCAGGGTTTTTTTACACAATAAAAGCACACAGAGCTATGGGGACTGGATATTGCGGATGTGCTAGTGGCCATCTAGCAATCCATGTCCTCAGCTCTATGCCAAAAATTCCGGTGACAGGTTCTCTTTAAGGCTCTGTTCACATCTATGTATTGGTTTCTGTTATAAATGGAAACCACGGCACTGCCAGATCTGTTGCAGGAAAGGTGACTTATAATGGGCCCATCGGCTTCTGTCGTTGTTTTGACTGGAAAAATAGCACTGCATTCAGGTTCTGCAAGTTTTCAACTAGACCCAATGTGAATGGGGACAGATAACCGCAATATCTACTGACGGGGCAAACAAAGATTAAAAGGTGCGTATTCTATCCTGTCCAGTCCTTTGAAATGAAATCGATCACAACTGTTCTGGACTATTATCTGCAATAACTCTGGATTGCTATTTAGACTGCCTTTCGTTCTCTTGTAAGCCCTCAAGGCTGCTCTGAAATATATAGTCTTGATTGCTGTGAGCATGCGCAGCAGTCCTGATATTGTATTTCAGCGCAGCTTTAAACACTGCAATAGGGGGGAAAAAAATGCTGATCTGGACTTCTTATCTGCAGTACTGCTCATGTATTAGTATAAGATTCCCTTTAATTACCAGAGCAACAAGTGGCCAGACACCTCTTCTACTGCTCACCTCCCTCCCTAGATGGAACAAATATTAAAATATAATATCTGGCTTCCACAAAACCGAATGGCATGTACATTTTGTTTGAGCCAGTATGTACAGTGTATGGAACAACTGGACACAGAAGAGGAAGGCTTTCATCACTGTAACCGTATACTTCTCTCGTACAAACCGGATTCCCAAAAAGTTGGGACACTATACAAATCGTGAATAAAAACTGAATGCACTGATGTGGAGGTGCCAACTTCTAATATTTTATTCAGAATAGAACATAAATCACGGAACAAAAGTTTAAACTGAGAAAATGTACTATTTTAAGGGAAAAATATGTTGAATCAGAATTTCATGGTGTCAACAAATCCCCAAAAAGTTGGGACAAGGCCATTTTCACCGCTGTGGCATCTCCCCTTCTTACAACACTCAACAGACGTCTGGGGACCGAGGAGACCAGTTTCTCAAGTTTAGAAATAGGAATGCTCTCCCATTCTTGTCTAATACAGGCCTCTAACTGTTCAATCGTCTTGGGCCTTCTTTGTTGCACCTTCCTCTTTATGATGCGCCAAATGTTCTCTATAGGTGAAAGATCTGGACTGCAGACTGGCCATTTCAGTACCCGGATCCTTCTCCTACGCAGCCATGATGTTGTGATTGATGCAGAATGTGGTCTGGCATTATCTTGTTGAAAAATGCAGGGTCTTCCCTGAAAGAGATGACGTCTGGATGGGAGCATATGTTGTTCTAGAACCTGAATATATTTTTCTGCATTGATGGTGCCTTTCCAGACATGCAAGCTGCCCATGCCACACGCACTCATGCAACCCCATACCATCAGAGATGCAGGCTTCTGAACTGAGCGTTGATAACAACTTGGGTTGTCCTTGTCCTCTTTGGTCCGGATGACATGGCGTCCCAGATTGCCTAAAAGAACTTCGAATCGTGACTCGTCTGACCACAGAACAGTCTTCCATTTTGCCACACTCCATTTTAAATGATCCCTGTCCCAGTGAAAACGCCTGAGCTTGTGGATCTTGCTTAGAAATGGCTTCTTCTTTGCACTGTAGAGTTTCAGCTGGCAACGGCGGATGGCACGGTGGATTGTGTTCACTGACAATGGTTTCTGGAAGTATTCCTGAGCCCGTTCTGTGATTTCCTTTACAGTAGCATTCCTGTTTGTGGTGCAGTGTTTTTTAAGGGCCCGGAGATGACGGGCATCCAGTATGGTTTTACGGCCTTGACCCTTACGCACAGAGATTGTTCCAGATTCTCTGAATCTTCGGATGATGTTATGCACAGTTGATGATGATAGATGCAAAGTCTTTGCAATTTTTCGCTGGGTAACACCTTTCTGATATTGCTCCACTATCTTTCTGCGCAACATTGTGGGAATTGGTGATCCTCTACCCATCTTGGCTTCTGAGAGACACTGCCACTCTGAGAAGCTCTTTTTATACCCAATCATGTTGCCAATTGACCTAATTAGTGTTAATTGGTCTTCCAGCTCTTCGTTATGCTCAAATTTACTTTTTCCAGCCTCTTATTGCGACTTGTCCCAACTTTTTTGGGATTTGTTGACACCGTGAAAATTTGAATCAACGTATTTTTCCTTTAAAATTATACATTTACTCGGATTAAACCTTTAATGTAGAGTTGTTGCGATAACAAATTTTTGATTCGATTTCGATACCATAAAAAAGTATTGCGATATTCAATACCACGTGAGAAAAATAAACCAAAAAAGCAACGTGCAGTCTGCATTTTTTTAAAAATGGCGAATTGCGCAGTTTTTATATATATATATATATATATATATATATATATATATATATATATATATATATATATACAGACGTGGACAAAATTGTTGGTACCCTTTGGTCAATGAAAGAAAAAGTCACAATGGTCACAGAAATAACTTTAATCTGACAAAAGTAATAATAAATTAAAATTCTATAAATGTTAACCAATGAAAGTCAGACATTGTTTTTCAACCATGCTTCAACAGAATTATGTAAAAAAATAAACTCATGAAACAGGCATGGACAAAAATGATGGTACCCCTAGAAAACACAGAACATAATGTGACCAAAGGGACATGTTAATTCAAGGTGTGTCCACTAATTAGCATCACAGGTGTCTACAACCTTGTAATCAGCCATTGGGCCTATATATATGGCTCCAGGTAATCACTGTGTTGTTTGGTGATATGGTGTGTACCACACTCGACATGGACCAGAGGAAGCAAAGGAAAGAGCTGTCTCAAGAGATCAGAAAGAAAATTATAGACAAGCATGTTAAAGGTAAAGGCTATAAGACCATCTCCAAGCAACTAGATGTTCCTGTGAGTACAGTTGCACATATTATTCATAAGTTTAAGATCCATGGGACTGTAGCCAACCTCCCTGGACGTGGCCGCAGGAGGAAAATTGATGACAAATCTAAGAGACGGATAATCCGAATGGTAACAAAAGAGCCTAGAAAGACTTCTAAAGAGATTCAAGGTGAACTTCATGCTCAAGGAACATCAGTGTCAGATCGCACCATCCGTCGTTGTTTGAGCCAAAGTGGACTACATGGGAGACGACCAAGGAGGACACCATTGTTGAAAACGAATCATAAAAAAGCAAGACTGGAATATGCCAAACTACATGTTGACAAGCCACAAAGCTTCTGGGAGAATGTCCTGTGGACAGATGAGACAAAAATCGAAGTTTTTGCCAAGGCACATCAGCTGTATGTTCACAGACGAAAAAATGAAGCATATCAAGAAAAGAACACTGTCCCTACTGTGAAACATGGAGGAGGCTCTGTTATGTTCTGGGGCTGCTTTGCTGCGTCTGGCACAGGGTGTCTTGAATCTGTGCAGGGTACAATGAAATCTCAAGACTATCAAGGAATTCTAGAGAGAAATGTACTAGCCAGTGTCAGAAAGCTTGGTCTCAGTCGCAGGTCATGGGTCTTGCAACAGGACAATGACCCAAAACACACCGCTAAAAACACCCAAGAATGGCTAAGAGGAAAAAATTGAACTATTCTAAAGTGGCCTTCTATGAGCCCTGACCTCAATCCTATTGAGCATCTTTGGAAGGAGCTGAAACATGCAGTCTGGAAAAGGCACCCTTCAAACCGGACACAACTGGAGCAGTTTGCTCATGAGGAGTGGGCCAAAATACCTGCTGAGAGGTGCAGATGTCTCATTGACAGTTACAGGAAGCGTTTGATTGCAGTGATTGCCTCAAAAGGTTGCGCAACAAAATATTAAGTTAGGGGTACCATCATTTTTGTCCATGCCTGTTTCATGAGTTTATTTTTTTACATAATTCTGTTGAAGCATGGTTGAAAAACAATGTCTGACTTTCATTGGTTAACATTTATAGAATTTTAATTTATTATTACTTTTGTCAGATTAAAGTTATTTCTGTGACCATTGTGACTTTTTCTTTCATTGACCAAAGGGTACCAACAATTTTGTCCACGTCTGTATATATATATTATTTTATTTTTTATTTTTTTTTTCAGTTCCGGCATTCACCGCATAGATTATTTTTTTTATTTTTATATAGTTTGGACTTTTCGGACATGGCGATATGTGATATGTTTTATTGTTTATATATTTTATATGTAATTTATACTTAATATTTTCTTTTTATTTAATAACTATTTCCCCCCCTTAGGGGCTAGAACCTGGGATTTTTTTTTTTTCTTTCATCCCTTGTCCTATTCACCCTGAATAGGACTTTACACTCTCCCTGCTTCTTAGTGCTCTGGCAGGGAGCCAACTATGGCAGCCAGGGCTTCAGTAGCGTCCTGACTGCCATGGTAACCGATCAGAGCCCCAGGATTACACTGCTGTGCCTCCGATCAGAACTGCCACCAATGAAGAGGAGAGGTCCCTGTGGCCACTGCCACCAATGATTTTAATACTGGGGGGGGTGCACTGCGCCACCAATGATGATTAGCCTTTAATACAGAAGGCAGGTACTGGCAGCAAATCAGCGGCAGTTAACCCCTCAGGTGCCGCACCTGAGGGGTTAACTGCCGCTGATCGCAGCTCCCTGTGAAAGGCAGGGTGCCGGCAATGTGATTCTGCTGCCGGCACCTGCCTCCTGTATTAAAAGTTAAAGACAGCCTTTCGAGGGTTCGGACTTAGTTAAGTTACTAGGCTACAGTCTCCTGCTCCGTATGCTAATTACTACTATCGGAGCAATGCGAGAAGAAACTCCCACTAGAGAAGCTGATGTCTCCTCCCCATTGCTCCGATAGTAGTAATTAGCATACGGAGCAGGAGACTGTAAGGGAGATCCCTGGGCGCCACTCTATGTAGCCTGGTAACTTAACTAAGTTCAAACCCATAAAAAAGGTTGTCCTATCATTGGTGGCACAGGGGGGGAGGGAGAGACTGCTTCCTTCTCCCCTGTGCGCCTGAGGGAACATGAGCGCGCTCACAGCAGCGCGCTCATGTTCAGAGATACTAGACTGCGCAGCAGAGTAGGCCAATATCGAAAAAATGGAAATCCCGGTATCGTATCGATATTTCGATACCCGCAACAACCCTACTTTAATGTGCAATGTTCAGGTGTAGATGATACATTTTGGGGGTCATTTATTAAACAAATAGGCCTAAAATAGGCGTATTTCTGCGACTTCTACCCACTCACTTTGGGTCTAAAAAAGTAGGCGGGGAAGGGGATGGGCCGGTGTAGAAAAGGGTCTAAATGTAAGACTGCTAGGAAATGGCGGAGAATCTGCCGAAGTTATGGAGAGGCCAGCACCTCTTCATAACTCCGGCGGCTCTACCACCTATGCAGGGCTTTATTAAGATCGGCATCTAAAATGCCAGTCTTAATAAATAACCCCCTTTGTATTCATGTCTCAAATAAATAGTTAGTACACAACTTGGGTGCCTTTTTAAATGGGGTTGTCTCATCTTGGCCTTTCATGACTGAGATGGTAATAACCCACAGTAAGCGCCAGCCCAGGAGGTTTAGAATTGCCAAAACATCTGAGCGACCAGTGCCGCTCAGATGTCGTACTGTTTCCGTTACTCCCATAGCAATGAATGGAAGCTACTCTGTTTCCGTAACTTTATACATTTATATCTCAACTTTTTTTCTAGCTCCTATGAACAGCATTGTGCAGGAGGAGGGGTTATCAGTGATTGATAGCACTGTGTGTATAAGCTGTCAGTCACTGGTAACTCCTCCTCCTGTACCGATGGCTCTTCACAGGAGGAAAAAAGCAGAGTTATAAATGTTTAAATTACAGATGTTACTGAATCTTTTCCCACAAAACTATCTTTAACCTCGTCCTAAATGGCCTGTACTTAGTGCCCCCACATGCGCATTCTCGTCCTGCGGGCCTTCTGTGCCGCGATAAGCAGCAGGGATCCGGCTGTTACTGACAGCTGTATCCCTGCTGCATCCACCAGCATCGGTGTTAACGCCAATGCTGGTGGATTAACCCCTCATATGTTTGTCAGCGCTGACCGCGGCATATGGGAGTTTTGCGCTCCCCGCTGCGGTGGCGGGACCCGATGGTTGCCATGGCAGCCCCAAGTTATTCAAAGGCCTTGGGGCCCGGTGGCTACGGAGGCCTATGAGATCCAGCCTGGGGGTTGGGCCTTATAGGCAAACTATCAGTGTATTACACTGTGTAATACACTGATAGTTAAAGAGGACCTTTCACTAGTTTAAAAACTAACTATAATCAGTGGGCAGAGCGGCGCCCAGGGGTCCCCCTGCACTTACTAGTATGCCTGGGCGCCGCTCCGTTCACCCGGTATAGGCTCCGGTGTCTGCAGCTCCCTCTGTTGTACTGGGCACGCCTACATCACATACATCACAAATAGTGTAATACTGAACGATCAAATAGCAGTATGTACTCCAAAATAGTACTAATCAAACCTTCACCTAATGCCGGAAAAAAAAAATATGGCTTTCAGAAAAAGGAGACACAGAAACATGATTTATTTAAAAAATGCTTTATTATGTAAAACTGAAACAAAAGAAACATAAAAGTAGACATATTTGGTATTGTTGTGTCCATAACAACCTGCTCTATAAAAATAGCACATGATCTAACCTGTCAGGTGAACTCTGTTTAAAAAAAACTGTGCCAGAACAGCCATTTCCATTTCTACCATCATGACGGCTTAACCATGAGATTCACCTCGGTAGGGGCAGGAACACAGAGTTTAAAAGGCCACCACCTACTCTTACCCTCAGTGTTTCCTGTCCCTTGGGGGCACCTCAGAGAGACCTCCTGTGGGAGGTGAAGATTTTTTTTTTTTGTTTTATTATTTTAAATACCTGCCCTAGGGGGCAGAGCTTGGAACCCACGTTTGCGCGCGTGCGCTGATGACGTCAGACGCGGCGCCTGTGGTAAAAAGCTGCAGATTCAACAGGCATCGCTGCTTCCAGTGTGGTGTTCCTTCTCCAGGATAGCATGTCAGCTCCTGATGCCCCTGCAGGCCAGATGGATTCTACAGACCCCCCTCGCTACTCCAACTGTGAGTTCCCTTCTGGGGAGAATATGTATCACTTTTACATGCTTAATGTGTATGGTCTTCTGATACCTGGTTGCTCCTCTCTTATAGGGAGTGAAAGAGCCCAGAATTAAATCCAAAGTCTTTTAGATGTGCAACCAAGAGACTTCCTGAAAATCACAAAAAGAAGCTTTGTCAGTCTTGCATTAATCAGCTTGTAAAAGAAGAGCAACCATCTATCCTTATGAAAGTTAAATATATGATCCAGAATGGGATAAAATCCTCCCTCAAATCCGTTCTTTCTGCTCCACCTGCGAAAAGGTCTAAGATGTCCGTTCCATCCTCTGACGTAGAGGACATGGATGAGGAGGTTTTCACCTCTAGACAGAACATTGATATGGATGTTCTGTCAGAGAGAGAAATTGTGGAAGATGGTAAAAAATATTTTTTCTCTTATGAGGATATGAGGGAATTGGGAGCTGTAAGAACTACCATGGACATTGAGGAAATATAAAAGCCCCGTTCGGTCCAAGGCAAAATGTTTGGAGGACTTAAAGCAAAGAAATCCAAAGTGTTCCCAGTAAATTAAAATATTAAATATATGATTCTGGACGAGTGGACGGATCCAGAAAGGAGATTAGGTGTCTCTAGGGAGTTTAGGAATAGGCGGCTGTTTTATCAAGCTGAAGTAAAAATCTTTAATGAAACGCCAAAGATTGATGTCCAGGTAGCTAAAGTTGTCAAAAAGACCTCCCTTCCATTTGAAGATTCTTCTCAACTACAGGATCCAATGGAAAGGAAGGCTGATGGTCTACTGAAAAAATCCTGGAAAGAATCCATGTTTGGGATTAAAACGAACATAGCGGCAACATCGGTGGCTAGATCCATGTATTTTTGGCTCTGCGAATTAGAAAACCATATTAAAAAGACTCCTAGAGAGGAGATCCTAAACTCTATTCCCCTTCTCAGGTCAGCCACAGCGTTCTTGGCGGATGCCTCAGCTGAATCTGTTAGGTTCGTTGCTAAGGATGCGGCTCTCTCTAATTCAGCGAGAAGAGCATTGTGGATGGAATCTTGAGGGGGAGAGACCATCTAAGGCTACTTTCACACTAGCGTTCGGGGCTCCACTTGTGAGTTCCGTTTGAAGGCTCTCACAAGCGGCCCCGAACGCATCCGTACTGCCCTAATGCATTCTGAGTGGATGCGGATCCGCTCAGAATGCATCAGTCTGGCACCGTTTGTCCTCCGCTCAGCAGGCGGACACCCGAACGGAGGCAAACGGATCCGTTAAGCGTTACAATGGAAGTCAATAGGGACGGATCCGTTTGAAGTTGACACAATATGGATCAATTTTCAAACTGATCCGTCCCCCATTGACTTTCAATGTAAAGTCTGGACTGATCCGTCTGAGCAACTTTTCACACTTGCAGACGGATCCGTTCTGAACGGATCCCATCGTCTGCATTATAGGAGCGGATCCGTCTGTGCAAACACCAGACGGATCCGCTCTGAACGCAAGTGTGAAAGTAGCCTAAAGCTAAGTTATGCTCTTTGCTTTCACTGGAGAATACGTTTTCGGACCGGTCTTAGACTCTATTCTCGAAAAAGCAGCTGACAAGAAGAAAGGGTTCCCTGAGGAGAGTAAAAAGAAGCCCTTTCGTTCCTTTAACCCTCAGTCCAAATCCTATAGAGGCAAGGAAAATCGGGGAGGTGGAGCTATCAAAAAGGGGGTGAAAGGCAGGTTTCCTTCTCAATCCCCAAAATAAACAATCCGATAAACAATGACGCCAAGGTTGGGTGAAGGTTGAGAAGTTTTCTATCCCAGTGGGAATGCGTGACCCAGAATCCCTGGGCCTTGGACATAATAAAAAACTGATACAAGATAGAATTCTCCTCAACCCCCTCCCAAGGAAGTTCCGGACAACCTCCCACAGCCAGAGCGTGTTAGAAAAAATTTGGCAGGATGTCTTAGATTTAATAGACTCAAACGTGGTAATAGAAGTTCCTGAACTAGAAAAGGGAAAAGGTTATTATTCAAACCTTTTTTTTTAGTCCAAAAAACAGATGGGTCTTCCCGTACCATTATAAATCTAAAATGGTTAAACAAAGCCATTTCCTACAGTAAATTCAAAATGGAGTCTATATCTTCCATTATCCCTTTAATCAAAAACTAAGCCTTCATGACGTCTTTAGATCTAAAAGACGCCTGTTACCACGTCCCCATACATAAAAATACCTCAGCTTTGCATTTAGACAACACTGGTGTGGTAAATAGTTTCCAGTTCACTACTCTACCCTTTTGGGATATCCTCCGCCCCAAGGATGTTCACAAAACTGGTGGTGGAAATGATCTCCCCTCTCAGGACAGAAGGACTAAAAAATGTTCCATACCTAGACGATTTCCTTATTATAGGCAATTCAGAACTAGAAACATCCAGTCAAACGAATTACCTGATTCACAAGTTCAGAGTTGGGCTGGTTAATAAATCGTAAAAAGTCTTGTCTAGGACCATCTACTCAAATGAAATTCCTAGGGGTGATGCTAAATTCTATTACCCAGATGTCATCTCTACCACAAGAAAAGTTGGTATCTTTCAAGGAAAAGATAGAGATTCCAATCCCAAAGTCAGTGTTCTATCAGGAGTGCCATGAGCCTTCTGGGAATGATGACCTCTTGCATCACTGCAGTGGCATGGTGGCAGCCCCATAACAGGATAACTCAATCCTGGATACTAGGGAAGTGGGACAGAAAACAGTCCTTCCTAGGGAAAAATATAACCACCCCCCCTATGCGTTAAGTCAGATTTAAACTGGTGGATGGAAAAGAAGAATCTGTCCAGGGGCATAACCTGGTTGAGAAGTCCAGATCACAACAGATGCGAGCAGCATGGGCTAGGGAGCAAAGGTAGCCTCCCGAAACTACCAGGGCAGGTGGTCAAACGAAATAAAACAAAAATCATCAAACTACTGAGAGCTGTCTGGGAGACTCTAAAAGTATCCCAAAAACTATTGTCCGGAAAACATCTAAAAATATTCTCTGACAATGTAACAGCTGTGGCCTACCTAAAACACCAGGGGGGCACACTATCTCCAAGCCTAAAGGGTCTGGCGGAAAGAATATTCTTCTGGGCAGAAAGAAATGTACTTTGACACAGCAATCCATCTAAAGGGTTCAGAAAACATAGAAGTCGACCACCTCAGCAGAAAAACTTTAGACCCAGGGGAGTGGTCCCTAAATCAAGAAATTTTTAATAAAATTTCCAGAAGATAGGGAGTCCCTCAAATATACAAACCAAAAAAGACAAGGTGGCATTAGCAGGAGGTGCTCAAACCCACATGCAGTCGTGCATATATATAGGGGAGCAAACCCTGCACTTGTGGCCCGTTGCTAATGGCGATCCCCAGCAAAATGCATACGGTGGAGGATGCCCGCGGCGAACCACAAGTACCACAATAGACATCTCACACAAGGTAACAAGTGCGGATGTAATAATTAATATAACAATATAACAAAACAACAACAAATACAGGTGCACTCTGCGGTCTCACTAAACCCTCAAACTGATTTTAAAATTGAGAGATTAGTCAACATGTCCTACGGTGTAGAACATGTCTAAGCCCGGGCACCACGTCAAGGTTTCTCAAGTAGACCTATTTGCGTCAAAAAACAATCCGAAAGTGGGGCGGTTTTGTTCTCTAAACCCCAGAGAAGAGCCATGGGCAGTCGACGCCTTTTCAGTCGGGTGGACCTGGAACCTCGCTTACACTTTTCCTCCCTGGGCCCTAATTCCTCGAGTACTGCAGAAGATAATAACCGATCCTGTAACAGTAATACTGGTGGTTCCCTATTGGCTGAAGAGAAGTTGCTTCCCCGTCCTAAAGGAATTAGCTCTGGAAGAGCCATGGAAAATACCTCTCCAGAAGGACATTCTATCACAGGGTCCCATCCTTCACCAAAATCACAGCCTGTTCAAATTATCCGCATGGATCCTGAACGCGAGATCTTAGAGTAAAGGTCTTTCAGAAAAGGTGGTTAATACTCTAAAATCCAGCAGAAAAAGTTACTTAAGCAATCTATCTCAAAATCTGGAGAAAATACTGCAGTTGGCTGGGACATCGAAGATTTGAAATTTGCTCCAGAGGGCTATCGAAGATTTTAGATTTTCTCCAGAGGGGGCTGGATATGGGCCTCAGACCAGTACACTAAAGGTACTGTGGGGATTCGCTCTGGTCAGCAGATTAGCTGACGCAGTACAGAGTCAAAAAACTAAGTATGTGTTAAACAGTGCAGTGTTTATTTACACATAAACAAAAATGACAGTTTGTCGTCTTGGTGTTCATTCACACCATGGCAAGTCTACAGAACAAAAAGCATTCACCTTGTCAGTGGTTTTGGCAGTAGCAGCCCCCAACAGGCTTAAGGGCCTGCTTCCCAGCAATGCGGCTCTCAACCCATTAGTACGGCACACATCATGCAGCTCTCAAACCACAGAGACTCCACTGTGAAATGGGGGATAATTCACACCCAGCTGAGACTGCTGGCTGGGTTTCATATCCTAACCAAAACCTGGCCTGAAAGGTGGGGAACAGCCACCCACCCTGCACTTTGGCTGCTCCCAGTAAGAGCCGGCCCGGATCGGCTTTACAGCCACACTAAATAACCAATAGTGTCAGTCAGCACTAGCTTTTGCTGACACTTAAAATTACCATCTCTTACCTTCACCGAGGCCAGGAACCTCGGTGACACATATATTTAGTCAATGGCGGCCCCTTGCATTTTTCCACAGTACAGATATCCGCTTTGGGTGCATGCTATGATATAGATATAGCCAGCCATAGGTGGATAAGAAGATTTATAAGAAATAACTGCTTCTAGACTAAGAACATCTATAACCCCAAGGATTCCCCAGTGGGATTTAAACCTGGTCTTACTTTCAAAGCTGCGTTCTTAATGGCTATTACATCAGCTAGATGCCTGGGAGAGATTCAGGGTGCGAAACGGCCGTTGCTGCCGCACACCGCTCAGGCGTTTTTTGTTTCAAGTAGAAGGCTTGTCCGCCCCCAGCCCTGTATAAGCACGTACCTGTTGTCGCAATAAAGTGATGATATGTTGATACTCTGCAATTGGTGAGTGCCGCTGATTTTCTTACTCTCTTGATGATACACCGAGATTCAGGCTCTCTCCTCTGTCTTTCCGGACAGGATAGTTTTGAAACTGGATCCGTGTTTTCTTCCGAAAGTCGTCATAAATTTTCCTAGAGACCAAGAAATCGTCTGAGGAACAATTCCAACTCCAGGATGTCAGGGAGACTATTATGATACAATACCTGGCGGTGACAAGAAAATTCAGAAAAGATGACAATCTCCTTATTCAGTTTACTGGTCAAAACAAGTGGAGAAAAGCATCTTAGGCTTCTATAGGTTGTTGGATTAAGTCAACTATATCCTGCTGTTACCAAATGTCAGGCCTTACTAGTCCAACAAATATAAAATCCCATTCCATGAATGGCATCTTCATGGGCTGAAAGAGCAGGCGTTTCCCTAGACAAAATCTGTAAGCCCTTATCTTCAAACAAAGGAGAATATTCAAAACGAGCGGCACTTACCGATTGTAGAAAGGTACACTTTATTCCATGGCAGGAGGGGGTGCATACAGTGCAAACACAGCAATGAGCAACAGCCGTTTTGCGCGTGTGTGCGCGCTTCTTTTGGCTTTCCCTCTGTAGGGCCGCCACCTGGTCTAATATATAAATATGTTTAGAAGACCTTATCGTATTGATGTGTCTGATTTTGACTTTTTGGACAGAAGGTCCTGCAAGCAGTCTCCCACCCTACCAAGTAATCTGATAGTTCTCATGGTTCAGCCGTCATGGTGGACGAAATGGAAAAACTGTAATTAGACTTACCGGTAATTGTTTCCTTGAGTCCACCATGACGGCTCGTAAATTCCCCCCCGAGGTTATAAGAGGGGTTAGAGTATGAAGTAATAATCCCAAAAAAAATAAAGTGCACCCACTTGGTAATTTGTAAACACTGAGGGTGAGAGTGGGTGGTGGCCCTTTTTAAACTGTGTTCCTGCCCCTACAGAGGTCAAGGAGTCAATCTCATGGTTAAGCCGTCATGGTGGACTCAAGGAAACAGAATTACCGGTAAGTCTAGTTACGTTTTTTTTTCGTTACACAAAGAGGCTACTTTTACACTAGCTGCATGGACCTCCAGCAGGCTGTTCCGTCGGGTTAACAGCCTGTTGGATCAGTCCTGCTGCTAGTGACCGTGTGCCCCCGGACTGCCGCTCCGTCCCCATTGATGTTGGACATGTTGTAGTTCTATTCCGGCAGAGCTGTGCGCTGCTGTGCCTCAGCCGGAACTCCGCACCCGCTCCCATTATAGTCAACGGGGACGGAGCGGCAGTCCAGGGGCACACGGTCACTAGCGGCAGGACGGATCCGACAGGCTGTTCACCCGACGGAACAGACTGCCGGAGGTCCTTGCCGTTAGTGTGAAAGTAGCCTTATATAGAGCAATCAAAAATCATATATAGTACAAATAAAAGTGTCACCTTATCCTAGAATTTCCAAAATGGGGTCACTTTTTTGGGAGTTTCTACTCCTAGGATGCATCAGGGGGGCATAAAATGTCATATGGCAACTTAAAATTATCCCAGTGAAATCTGCCCTCCAAAATCCATATGACATTCCTTACCTTCTGTGCCCTGTCGTGGGGCCGTACAGCAGTTTACGACCACATGTGGGGTGTTTCTGTAAACTGTAGAATCGGGGTAAAAAATATTGAGTTTTGTTTGGCTGTTAACCCTTGATGTGTTGCAGGAAAAAATTAATAAAAATGGATAATCTGCCAAAAATGTGAAATTTAGAAATTTCATCCCCTTTTCCTTTAATTCTTGTGGAACACCTAAAGGGTTAACAAAGTTTGTAAAATCAGTTTTTAATACTTGAGGGGTGTAGTTTCTACGATGGGGTCATTTATGGTTGTTTTCCACCAGGGCTGTGGAGTCAGTAGATAAATGCTCAGACTCCTTAGGCCCCTTTCACACGAGCGAGTTTTCCGCGCGGGTGCAATGCGTGACGTGAACGCATAGCACCCGCCCTGAATCCTGACCCATTCATTTCAATGGGTCTGCACATGAGCGTTGTGTTTCACGCATCAGTTCTGCGTTGCGTAAAAATCGCAGCATGTTCTATATTCTGCGCTTTTTCACGCAGCCCCATAGAAGTATCCGCAAGCCGATGCGGGTGCGATGCGTTTTTCACTGATGGTTGCTAAGAGATGTTGTTTGTAAACCTTCATTTTTTTATCACGCGTGTGAAAAACGCATCAAAACGCATTGCAACCGCGCGGAAAAAACTGAACGCAATCGCAGACAAAACTGAGTGAACTTGTTTGCAAAATAGTGCGAGTTTCACTGAACGCACCCTGAACGTGTCCGGACCTAATCTGTCACGCTCGTGTGAAAGAGGCCTTAGTTTTTGGTACTTCCGACTCCTCTGTATTTGATATGCAAATGTTTTTATACATTCTTTGAAGGAAAGAAAGGCAACATACATGTCATTACCACAGAACTACTGGCTAGGAAGCCAACAGTCTACTGTATTGAACAGTTTGAGGGCTCTTTCACACTTGCGTTGTCCGGATCCGTCGTGTACTCCATTTGCCGGAATTACACGCTGGATCTGGAAAAACGCAAGTGAACGGAAAGCACTTGAAGACTGATCAGTCTTCAAAATGCGTTCAGTGTTACTATGGCAGCCAGGACGCTATTAAAGTCCTGGTTGCCATAGTAGTAGTGGGGAGCAGTATACTTACCGTCCGTGCGGCTCCCGGGGCGCTCCAGAATCACGTCATCCATGCGCCTGGGGTGCCATGACGTCACTCTGAAGCGCCCCGGGAGCCGCACGGACGGCAAGTATACTGCTCCCCCGCTCCCCACTACACTTTACCATGGCTGCCGGGACTTTAGCGTCCTGGCAGCCATGGTAACCATTCAGAAAAAGCTAAACGTCGGATCCGGCAATGCGCCGAAACGACGTTTAGCTTAAGGCCGCATCCGGATTAATGCCTTTCAATGGGCATTAGTTCCGGATCCGGCCTTGCTGCAAGTGTTCAGGATTTTTGGCCGGAGCAAAAAGCGCAGCATGCTGCGGTATTTTCTCCGGCCAAAAACGTTCCGGTCCGGAACTGAAGACATCCTGATGCATCCTGAACGGATTTCTCTCCATTCAGAATGCATTAGGATAATCCTGATCAGGATTCTTCCGGCATAGAGCCCCGACAACGGAACTCTATGCCGGAACAGAAGAACACAAGTGTGAAAGAGCCCAAAGAAAGACCAACACAATATTTTTTTTATTTTTTTTTTTAATGTTTTTATTTTTAAATCAAGTGGCTGGATACTAGCAGCGGGCATAAACATCAGGAACATGAACTTTTACCAGTTAAAAAATGGTGCTGCTGCCTTCTCCTTTGTGTGCTGATCTTCTGCTGAAGATGGGGTAGTGGGAGGATCCAGGAAGGGGTATTTATTTTAAAACATGATTTCCCTAGTAGAATCCCATAGTCATGTTTAAAGTTTAAGCTAACAATCTGAGTTTACAAGTTTTTATAGTCTTAGCTGAATGACGGCAGTTTTTCAATTGGTTTACAGCTTCAGTCTTGAACTATTGACTATCCATTCCCTTCACTTATACAAGTGTCTCTAGTCCTACAAAAAACATATTTACTTAGGCTACTTTCACACTAGCGTTCGATCGGATCCGTTCTGAACGGATCCGTCTGCATTATAACTTAGAAAAATTTTCTAAGTGTGAAAGTAGCCTGAGCGGATCCGTTCCGACTTTACATTGAAAGTCAATGGGGGACGGATCCGCTTGAAGATTGAGCCATATGGTGTCATCTTCAAGCGGATCCGTCCCCATTGACTTCCATTATAAGTCGGAACGGATCCGCTCGCCTCCGCACGGCCAGGCGGACACCCGAACGCTGCTTGCAGCGTTCAGTTGTCCGCTCACTGAGCGGAGGCTGAGCGCTGGCAGGCGGATGCATTCTCAGTGGATCCGCCTCCACTGAGAATGCATTAGGGCCAGACGGCTGCGTTCAGGGCCGCTTGTGAGCCCCTTCAAACGGAGCTCACGAGCGGACACCTGAACACAGGTGTGAAAGTAGCCTTAATCAGTTATCAGTGAGAGGCTAGGTTAACCATGGGCGTTGGAAAATATAAGTATTGCTGCTCCTTAAAGGGAGTCTTTCACCGAATATGACCATTACAGACCACTCAGATCAGGTTCTCCATTACTTTCCCCAGATTACTATGGTACCTTTCATATTGGAGTCCATCGCCGATTTGCTAAAAAAAAAAAAAAAAACACCACTTTTATACCATATGGTAATTAGGTTCTGAAGGTGCCCAGCGGCGGCGTTCATATGGCTGGTGCCCAGGCCCCTCGGCGCTTTGCTTACCAAACCCCTCCTCTTTCACCCCTCTGTCCCGCCCTTGTTTAATCTGATTACCTCCTCCTCTCTGTCTGAAATCCCGCATCCTCGCCGATCCACACATTCCTGGCGCGTACGCACTGCATTGCTCATTATGGGCAGAGGAACAGGCACTTTGAATGCGCATGCGCCAGCCTGCGCAGCCCTATCCAGCCGGCGGAGGCATGGGATTTCAGACGGAGAGGAGGAGGTAATCAGATTAAACAAGGGCGGGCCAGAGGGGTGAAAAAGGAGGGGTTTGGTAAGCAAAGCGCAGAGGGGCCTGTGCACCTTCAGAACCTAATTACCATATGGTATAAAAGTGTTTTTTGGAGCAAATCCGTGATGGACTCCAATATGAAAGGTACCATAGTAATCTGGGGAAAGAAATGGAGAACCTGATCTGAGTGGTCTGTAATGGTCATATTTGGTGACAGACTCCCTTTAACCACTTCAACCCCGCTAGCTAAAACCCCCTTCATGACAGGCCACTTTTTACACTTCTGCACTACACTACTTTCACCGTTTATCGCTCGGTCATGCAACTTACCACCCAAATGAATTTTACCTCCTTTTCTTCTCACTAATGGAGCTTTCATTTGGTGGTATTTTATTGCTGCTGACATTTTTACTTTTTTTGTTATTAATCAAAATGTAACGATTTTTTTCCAAAAAAATGTCATTTTTCACTTTCAGCTGTAAAATTTTGCAAAAAAACGACATCCATATATAAATTTTTCGCCAAATTTATTGTTCTACATGTCTTTGATAAAAAAAAATGTTTGGGCAAAAAAAAAAATAATGGTTTGGGTAAAAGTTATAGCGTTTACACACTATGGTACAAAAATGTGAATTTCCGCTTTTTGAAGCAGCTCTGACTTTCTGAGCACCTGTCATGATTCCTGAGGTTCTACAATGCCCAGACAGTAGAAAAACCCCACAAATGACCCCATTTCGGAAAGTAGACACCCTAAGGTATTCGCTGATGGGCATAGTGAGTTCATAGAACTTTTTATTTTTTGTCACAAGTTAGCGGAAAATGATGATGATTTTATTTTTATTTTTTTTCCTTACAAAGTCTCATATTCCACTAACTTGCGATAAAAAATTCTAGGAACTCGCCATGCCCCTCACGGAATACCTTGGGGTGTCTTCTTTCCAAAATGGGGTCACTTGTGGCGTAGTTATACTGCCCTGGCAATTTAGGGGCCCAAATGTGTGAGAAGTACTTTGCAATCAAAATGTGTAAAAAAAAAAAAAAATGGCCTGCGAAATCCGAAAGGTGCACTTTGGAATATGTGCCCCTTTGCCCACCTTGGCTGCAAAAAAGTGTCACACATCTGGTAACGCCGTAATCAGGAGAAGTTGGGGAATGTGTTTTGGGGTGTCATTTTACATATACCCATGCTGGGTGAGAGAAATATCTTGGCAAAAGACAACTTTTCCCTTTTTTTTTTTTTTTTATACAAAGTTGGCATTTGACCAAGATATTTCTCTCACCCAGCATGGGTATATGTAAAATGACACCCCAAAACACATTCCCCAGCTTCTCCTGAGTACGGCGATGCCAGATGTGTGACACTTTTGCGCATCTAGGCTGCAAAAGTGCCCAAATTCCTTTTTAGGAGGGCATTTTTAGACATTTGGATCCCAGACTTCTTCTCACGCTTTAGGGCCCCTAAAAAGCCAGGGCAGTATAAATACCCCACATGTGACCCCACTTTGGAAAGAAGACACCCCAAGGTATTCAATGAGTGGCATGGCGAGTTCATAGAAATGTATTTTTTTGGCATAAGTTAGCGGAAATTGATATTTTTTTTTTTTTTTTCTCACAAAGTCTCACTTTCTGCTAACTTAGGACAAAAATTAAAATCTTTCATGGACTCAATATGGCCCTCAGCGAATACCTTGGGGTGTCTTCTTTCCAAAATGGGGTCAGTTGTGGGGTGTTTGCACTGCCCTGGCATTTGAGGGTCTCCGCAATCATTACATGTATGGCCAGCATTAGGAGTTTCTGCTATTCTCCTTATATTGAGCATACAGGTAATGAGATTTTTTTTTTCCGTTCAGCCTCTGGGCTGAAAGAAAAAAATGAACGGCACAGATTTCTTCATTCGCATCGATCAATGTGGATGAAAAAATCTCTGCCAAAAAACAAAAAAGAGGGGAAAGGCGTTTGCCAGGACATAGGAGCTCCTCCCAACATCCATACCCACTTAGCTCGTATGCCCTGGCAAACCAGATTTCTCCATTCACATCAATCGATGTGGATGAATAAATCATTGCCGGGATTTTTATTTTTATTTTTTACATACAAAGTGTTTGCCAAAGCATAGGAACGCCGCCTCCTCCTCAGCTCGTATGCCTTGGCAAACGTATCTGTTGCTGCAAGACGAGATTTCTACTCTGCAGTGCCGCATACACCGACTTGCATGTAATCTGACAGCAGCGCAATGCTTCTGTCAGAATGCACATCAGTGCTGCAGCTAGTCGATCGGTTGGTCCACCTGGAAGGTAAAAAAAGAAAAAGAAAAAACCAGGCCGCAACGCAATAATTTTATTAACTTTGGAACAGAACATATAAACTTTAACTTTTTGAAGTAAACATTAACCTTTTTGCTTACTGGTGTTGTGTTTTTTTTTTTTTTTTTTTTGTTTTTTTTTTTTGTTTTACCTTTATAGAACAAACATCTCCTTCCCCATGGGTCAATGTGCAAAGCGCAAATCGCCCAGAAATGTGGCGAAGTGCGTTATGCACTTTGTCCCAGGTGAAAGGAGACGTTTGCAGCAGCTGTGTGAGCGAATGGGCCCTAATAGCCCTGTGTGCCTGTCCTGGTGAGATGATCCCTATGCTAGGTGTACCTGTGTGTGGTACTTCCGGAAACACTCCCCCTAAGCATAGGGCAGGGTGGTCAGGACAGTCAGGACAGAAATAGCGGGTGTCACGCCTTATTCCACTCCTGCTACAGACACGACATTTTTTTCGGGGTGGCGGTCGGTTTGAGGTACCAGGAACGACACTGGGGAAATGTCGCTTGTGTAGACTGCTAACTACACTGGTGGATGGGGCCACGGAACCTCCTGGGTACAGGAGGTTCGCGATGATCTCTTCCTGAAATTTGAGGAAGGATCCAGTTCTCCCAGCCTTACTGTAGAGAACAAAACTATTATACAGAGCCAATTGAATTAAATATACAGACACCTTCTTATACCAGCGTCTGGTTCTGCGCGAAACTAAATAAGGGGACAACATCTGGTCATTGAAGTCCACCCCTCCCATGTGAAGGTTATAGTCTTGGACTGAGAGGGGCTTTTCAATGACACAGGTTGCTCGCTCAATTTGTATTGTCGTGTCTGCGTGAATGGAGGAGAGCATGTAAACGTCACGCTTGTCTCTCCATTTCACCGCGAGCAGTTCTTCGTTACACAGTGCGGCCCTCTGCCCCCTTGCAAGACGGGTGCTAACGAGCCGTTGGGGGAAGCCCGCGCGACTAGTTTGCGCGGTACCACAGGCGCCAATCCGTTCTAGAAACAAATGCCTAAAGAGGGCCACACTTGTGTAAAAATTGTCCACATAAAGATGGTACCCCTTGCCGAATAAGGGTGACACCAAGTCCCAGACTATCTTCCCACTGCTCCCCAGGTAGTCAGGGCAACCGACCGGCTCCAGGGTCTGATCTTTTCCCTCATAGACACGAAATTTGTGGGTATAGCCTGTGGCCCTTTCACAGAGCTTATACAATTTGACCCCATACCGGGCGCGCTTGCTTGGGATGTATTGTTTGAAGCCAAGGCGCCCGGTAAAATGTATCAGGGACTCGTCTACGCAGATGTTTTGCTCTGGGGTATACAAATCTGCAAATTTCAGGTTGAAATGGTCTATGAGGGGCCGAATTTTGTGGAGCCGGTCAAAAGCAGGGTGGCCTCTGGGACGGGAGGTGCTGTTATCACTAAAGTGCAGGAAACGCAGGATGGTCTCAAATCGTGTCCTGGACATAGCAGCAGAGAACATGGGCATGTGATGAATTGGGTTCGTGGACCAATATGACCGCAATTCATGCTTTTTAGTTAGACCCATGTTGAGGAGAAGGCCCAAAAAAATGTTAATTTCGGAAACTTGGACTGGTTTCCACCGGAAAGGCTGGGCATAAAAGCTTCCCGGGTTAGCGGTTATAAATTGTGTGGCATACCGATTTGTTTCTGCCACAACTAAGGCTACTTTCACACTAGCGTTCGGGCGGATCCGTTCTGAACGGATCCGCTCATAATAATGCAGACGGAGGCTCCGTTCAGAACGGATCCGTCTGCATTATTTTTAGCATAGAACAGCTAAGTGTGAAAATAGCCTAGTACGGATCCGTCCAGACTTTCAATGTAAAGTCAATGGCGGACGGATCCGCTTGAAGATTGAGCCACATTGTGGCATCTTCAAACGGATCCGTCCCCATTGACTTACATTGAAAGTCTGGACGGATCCGCACGGATCCGCACGCCTCCGAACGGCCAGGCGGACACCCGAACGCTACAAGCAGCATTCAGCTGTCCGCCTGTCCGAGCGGAGCGGAGGCTGAACGCCGCCAGACTGATGCAGTCTGAGCGGATCCGCCTCCATTCAGACTGCATCAGGGCTGGACGGCTGCGTTCGGGTCCGCTCGTGAGCTCCTTCAAACGGAGCTCACGAGCGGACCAGCGAACGCTAGTGTGAAAGCAGCCTAAGTCTAAGAGCTCCGCAGTCAAGAACAGCTCAAAAAATCCCAGGGCCGAACCGATCTGAGCTGTCTCAACCAGAACTCCAGACTGGGCGGTGAAAGGGGGAACTACAGGTGCGGCTGAAGTTGGGGACTGCCAATCAGGGTTTGCCAGCACCTCAGGGATTCTAGGGGCTCTACCGGCACGTCTTTGCGGTGGCTGCGACGGGGTCACTACTGCACGTGCCACCGTACCAGCTTCAACTGCCCTTCTGGTGCTCGCTACTTCACCATGTTCTACGGCAGTGCTGGTACTAGGTCCAGGAAGGGCTGCGCTGCTGGTGTATGCCTCACCACGTAATCCGACAGCACCAGCCCCACTCTGCTGCTCTTGAAGCGGATCCTGCGCAACCTGCGGTCTAGCGACACAGGGCCAGGTACGCCTGGTGCTATCAGGGACCTCAGCCTCCTCGTCCGAAATTTGGATCAGAGAGCCACTGCTTTCTACAGGTTCGTATTCTGACCCGCTAGATTCATCAGATGAGGGTTCCCATTCCTCATCCGACTGGGTCAGAAGCCTGTAGACATTTGGGCAACTAAATTTAGGGGTATTCCCTGAGACTACCCAAGAAAAAAAAGGAAGCCTGTCTTACAAATGGGAGGCTAGCGAAGTACCGGTGGCCGCTGCGGTTGATTAAAAAATATCAAAACTGATTTTTGTATCGCCGCAGCGCGTGTAAAGTGAATGTGCAGTGATCAAAAAAAAAAATCTTTGGGCACTGCGGTGGGGCGGGCGTGGGTGAACGCACGTGTGGGCGACCGATCAGGCCTGATCGGGCAAACACTGCGTTTTGGGTGGAGGGCGAACCTAAAGTGACACTAATACAATTATAGATCTGACCGTGATCAGTTTTGATCACTTCCAGATACTATAAAAGTACAAATGATGATTAGCGATACGCTAATCAGCGAATCAGTGACTGCGGTGGGCTGGGCGCTAACTGATCCCTAAACTACCTAACCAAGGGGCCTAAACTATACCTAAAACCTAACGGTCAATACCAGTGAAAAAAAAAAGTGACAGTTTGCACTGATCACTTTTGTTCCTTTCACTAGTGATTGACAGGGGTGATCAAAGGGTTAATTGGGGTTCGGGGGGGGGGGGTGGGTGATCTGGACCTATGTGTAGTGTTGGTGTACTCACTGTGTAGCCTGCTCCTCTGCTGGATCCAACCGACGAAAAGGACCAGCAGAGGAGCAGGGCAGCCATATAACAGATCATATTTACAAATATGATCTTCTATCTGGCACTCTGTTTGTTTTTAAAAAAAAAAATAAAAAAAAAAAAAAAATCAGCAACCTGCCAGCCGCGATCATTGGCTGGCAGGTTGCTGATGAAATGATTGCCCGGCTGTGACCGAAATCTCGCGTCTCGCGAGATGACGCGCGGATGCGTCCAGGAGGAATAAATCAACCACCTCCGGACGCATCCGTGCGTACAGCGGTCGGGAGGTGGTTAACTGTGCGTTGTGTGCCATATAGTAAAGCATGCTTATTCACGGTCACTTAAAGGGAACCTGTCATGTGGATATTTGATCATAATCTAACTAATTATATACAATCATTAACTACTAAAAAGTACCTTAGATGTATTCACTTACTGGTGTGACAGATGGTTACCTCATAATATACACACAAAGATGCCGCATGCTAATGAGCTGATTCGAGTCCGGCGTGAGGTCATCGAGTCCAGCTTATATTTAATTCAGAGCTATAGCCACTCCCCTGCCCACCTGCTGCTGATTCATATGGCAACAAACTGTCATTTAGCAGCAGGTGGGCGGGGAGACTCGGGAGCTCATGAATATTCATGACTCATCATTATTAGCTGGAGCTTTTCAATACAAGATGTTGGCAGATTGACTGGGTCAATTAAAGAACGTGACCCAGCATTTTGCTAAGCGAATCAGTCACTTATTTATGTTGCCCATAGTTAGGACACCATAAAACTGGTGACAGGTTCCCTTCAACGTGTTCGTTTTGCGGTAACGTGACGCACTGCATGCATTGGCCTTTATTCTTACAGTAGAGAAGTAATTAATTATAACTTTGTGAATTGGGACATTTAAACTAGCTTTTTTTTTTTTTTATTAAAATTTAGTAGGAGTCTGTTCATTTTTGCCGACTCCGTCTCCAGATACCCTAAATTCCCTCCAACTCCTCAGCCCTGGTTTCCACTATGTAAGCCTCACAAAGTGACTTCATAACTGAAGTAGTCCTTTTTTATGGGTTTTGGAAAATTTCTTAAAAATGTATAAAAAATAATTTGCTTTGAAAATTCTAAGCCTTATAAGATCCTAAAAAATTATGCAAACGTGGACATATGGAGAATGTAAAGTAATAACTTTTATCATGTGGAATTTTGAAAATTGCAAATTTTTCCAAATCTTCTGTAAATTTTGAATTTTTTTTTATAAATAAGTGAATTATATCGACAACATTTTTTCACTCTCATGAAGTACAATGTGTCGCGAGAAAACCATCTCAGAGTGGGTTTCTGAAGTTATTACCACATAAAGTGACACCTGTCAAGTTTCTAAAAAACAGCCTGGTCTTTAAGGTGTTAAAATGATTGTAACTAGTGTGTGTATGTGTATATATATATATATATATATATATATATATATATATATATATATATAATATTTTTTTTTTTGTACAAATTAAAACACAGATTGTGACACACTTTGACATCTGCGCTCTCCCTTTCCTCTATTGAGATCGGTCATAGGCAAGCAGCGTTTTTTTTTTTTTTTTTTTTTTTCTCTGACCGCGATGTGGTGCTAAGCAAGACATCTATCTTGGACACAATAGAAAACTGACATGTCCTCCATTGACTTTCAATGGTGTTCATGACAAATCCGTCATGGCTATGTTAAAGATAATACAACCGGATCTGTTCAGAACAGATGCAGCTGGTTGGATTATCATAACGGATCCAGCAAACACGCTGGTGTGAAAGTAGCCTGATCTGTTTTTATTTTCTATGCTTTTTCCACAGCTCAAAAATGACCATATCACATAAAATGTTTAAATACAACCTTATTCTAAGATTATATTGTGGATTCCTATGGTAGACCTATTGCTCTTTACATCTGTGTTGCTTCACAAGGGAGATGCTGCTCAATGACCTGAAGAGAGCTGGGTAGAGTTGTTGTGATACCAAATTTTTTATTTGATTTCGATACCATAATACCATAAAAAAAGTATTGAGATACTAGATACCATTCGATACCATGTGAAGAAATAAACCAAAAAAGCCACGTGCATTCCGCATTTTTAAAAAATGTTGAATCGCGCTGTTTATTTATTTTTTTCTCTTCTTCCTCTTCCGGCATTCACCGCATAGATTTTTTTTCTTTTTATTTTTTTCTTCTATTTTAATAGTTTTGGACTATTTGTACGTGGCGATATGTTTATTTATTGTTTATATATTTTATATGTAATTTATACTTTTATATTTTTTTACTTATTATTTAATAACTATTTCCCCCCTTAGGGGCTAGAATCTGGGATTTTTTTCATCCCTTGTCCTATTCACCCTGATAGAGCTCTATCAGGGTGAATAGGACTTCACACTGTCCCTGCTGCTCTGTGCTTTTGTGCACACAGCATCAGGGATTGTTACCATGGCAGCCAGGACTTCAGTAGCGTCCTGGCTGCCATGGCAACCGATCGGAGCCCCAGGATTACACTGCTGGGGCTCCGATCAGAAGCTGCCACTGCACCACCAATGAGGAGGAGAGAGAGGACCCTGTGGCCACTGCCACCAATGATTTTAATACTGAGGGGGGGAGGGGTGCACTGCGCGACTAATAGAAGCGGGTACTGGCAGCAGATCAGCGGCTGTTAACCCCTCAGGTGCCGCACCTGAGGGGTTAACTGCCGCTGATTGCAGCTCCCTGTCAGAGGCAGGGTGCCGGCAATGTGATCCTGGTGCCGGCAATGTGATCCTGCTGCCGGCACCCGCCTCCTGTATTAAAAGTTAAAGACTATCTTTCGTGGGTTCGGACTTGGTTAAGTATTAGGCTACACAGAGCGGCGCCCAGGGATCTCCCTGCACTTATTATTATTCCTGGGCGCCGCTCCGTTCGCCTGCTGTGCCCCATTACTGTCTCCTGCTCCGTATGCTAATTACTACTATCTGAGCGATGGGGAGGAGACATCAGTGGGCGTTCCTTCTCCCTGGCTGTAGCGCTGTCCAATCGCAGTGCAGGGAGAAGGAAAGCCCATTAGAGAAGCTGATGTCTCCTCCCCATCGCTCCGATAGTAGTAATTAGCATACAGGCAGGAGATAGTAGTGGGGGAACTGAGCGGCGCCAAGGAATAATAGTAGGTGCAGGGAGATCCTGGGGCGCCGCTCTATGTATCCTGGTAACTTAACTAAGTCCGATCCATTAAAAGTCCTCCTATCATTGAGTGTGCAGTGCACCCGTCCCTCTCTCTTTATTGGCAGCACAGGGGGAGTGAGAGATGGCTTCCTTTTCCCCTGTGCTGCTGAAAGAACATGAGCGCGCTGACACCAGAAAAAAATATATTTTATATTATGTACATAAATGCTAAAATGACAGAAAAACATGCAATATTACAATTTCACTCAAATGCTAAAATAATATAACATTGTGGTGTGGCTAAAATAAAATGAAAATCTTGCAGACACCCGTAGGTCTTACAGGTCCGCAATCACCACAGTCAGTCACCACAAAAACGCTGCTTGATGGTAGGATAATGTGGTATATTACCGTAAATATTTGCACTTATTGTGGTTAGGTATACATGCCCGCTATGTCCCATAAGTGGTATGGTAGACAGAATCCGGATTAATGAAAGCAGGTTATCAACAGCAGGCTCGTAATCTGTGATGGTATATTTGATAGAGGGTATAATCCTCTTCTATTCGGGTCCACGGTGTTTAATATACAGGTACTATATTGGTACATTACCTCTCCTGAGATCTCCGGTTATCTGTTCTGGAAGTCTGTTGCTCCTTGGTTTGGCTTAACCAGCGGTGCGTCCCGCGTGGTTTCTGAGTCAAACGTAGCGTCCCACGTGACTCTGCAGCCGCTTCCTGAAGTTGGTCTTTAGTTTCCTGGGTCCTAAATTCCCTCAGCCTCCGCTACCATTACCTTGGAGGTAAAGATATCAACGGGAATGTCGCATCAAATGTCCGTAAATGAATTCATGAGCAAAAAGTCTAATGTCCAGCACCAAACGCGTTTCAGGGTCTACACCCCTTCATCAGTGGCTATAACATTAGACTACTTATATGGGCTTTATATACCCCAGGGTCTTTGGGATAATGGGGATTGTCATAAAGCCTGGAACTGGACTCAATATTGTATAAATAAATCTCAAGTTCATTTGCAACCCCTAATAGACATATAAATAGTAGATGAAAAACTCCTATGCATATATAATACATCTGCATACATGATCATATATTGACTAAAAAATAAAAACATACAATTTCAAAACCGCATAAAAAAACACCAATGAGTAAAAATATTATCTAGATGTACATCAATACATTATATCTTAATCCATGTTCGATTTCATGTTCAATTGTTGTGTGGATTGAGGGGCAGAGTCCTGTAGGGAGGTGAGGCTAGCGCAGGCTAGTATTTAAAAAAAGGAAATCCCGGTATCGTATCTCTACCGGGACAAAAGTATCGATTGGGTATCGAAATTTCGATACCCGCAACAACCCTAGAGCTGGGACCACAGTTTCAAAGGTCACTGTCAGTAGAACACTACGCCGTCATGGTTTCAAATCATGCATTGCACGGAAAGTTCCCCTGCTCAAGTCATCACATGTTCAGGCCCGTTTGAAGTTTGCCAATGACCATCTGTATGATACAGAGGGGGCATGGGAGAAAGTCATGCGGTCAGATGAGACCAAAGTAGAACTTTTTTTGTCTAAACTTCACTCGTCGTGTTTGGAGGAAAAAGGATGAGGTGCATCCTAAGAACACCATCCCTACTGTGAAGCATAGGGGTGGTAACATCATGCTTTGGGGGTGCTTTTCTGTCAAGGGGTCAGGACGACTGCACTGTATTAAGGAGAGGATGAATAGGGCCATTTATTGTGAGATTTTGAGCAGCAACCTCCTTCCATCAGTCAGAGCACTAAAGATAGGTCGTGGCTGGGTCTTCCAACATGACAACGACCTGAAGCACACAGCCAGGATAACAAAGGAGTGGCTCCGTAAGAAGCATATTAAGGTTCTGGAGTGGCCTAGCCAGTCTCCAGACCTAAATCCAATTGAACATCTTTGGAGGGAGCTGAAACTCAGTGTTGCTCAGTGACAGCCCCGAAACCTGACAGATCTAGAGGAGATCTGTGGGGAGGAGTGGGCCAAAATCCCTGTTGCAGTGTATGCAAACCTGGTCAAGAACTACAGGAAACGTTTGACCTCTGTAATTG